>NW_024360941.1:9694459-9804502 GCF_014805655.1 Passer montanus | reverse complement strand
GGGGGGGCGGTTTCCATTACTTAGGATAGTAAAAGAAAAAAAATGCATCACTTTTATGGAAAAATGAAGATGACACAAAATTTTGTGTGTCAGTGTCATAGAAAAATTTTATAGTCATGCAGACATGCAAATGCAGTAGATGTTGTGCTTTTAAATAGTTCTTCATGAAAAAGGTTTTGTTCCATTTGAAAAATCTATTACATTCCATCAAGTAACGTCAGCAACACATAGTCAAATTCCATTTGCATAAAAAAAAATTAAGTTAGTTTTTGCAAATCTTTCATGTTATCCTGACTTCCAAGAGTGACAAAAGATAGAAAAACTTTCCCCTTCATTGTCTGGTTATTTGCATTCAGTATCTAAAATTACCCTATTCAAAAAAAAAAAAAAAAAAAAAAAGGAAAGGATGAAGTGTTTCTAGCTCTTAGAGATCTCAGACAATTTAGCCTCCAGCTGCATACATTTCTAATATCATAGACAACATGATAATTGACATATGTGATTCTGGATCACACTTTGGATTTTAAATTATTTCACTCAACTGAAATGTATTTAAGTGCACTATTGAGACACTTTCAGCAATTCAGCTTTTAATGATTATCTGTCTCGCCAGTGCTACCTTTGATGTTAAAATAGTCTAAGAAATAATGTCATTTTCCCACATTCTCATTGGGTTATATTCAGATGTTCCTTAAATATTTTATTTAAGAACTCTCCCTGACCCCAACCACAGTAAAAATTGAAAAGATTTTACTTACAGTAATTTCATGTCTTGTAGTTTGCTAAATTCATGCAGATGATCAGAACCTCAAAACCAGCATTGATTGATGAATCTGAAATAATATCAAAGGAATAAATCAAGAAGTTGCAGCAGACATAAAAATACAAGACGTAGCAATGAGTTTCTACTAATGAGTGTTTCCAAGATTATGCTGTCTGAGACCCTAAAGATATATGATCATGTCCCCATGAATCAAAACTGGTAGCTTGAGGAGTTTTGTTAGCCAGTGTGCCATGTTCCACCAGGTCAAAATGGAGCATGTATAGTCCTGTGCCTGATGGTATTTAATTCACTGGCAGTTAATTGATGCTTAACTGACTGCTTCAGATCCATCACACCACCATAGAAATATCCAAAATATATAGGCAAATAAAAAGACATAAAAGACTATATAAGCAACACAGTTAAAAGAACCAGATCCATGCTTTCATTCATTATGTTACATTTCCAGACACAGAGAGAATCTGTGAGATTTTTACCTATTAAAAACAAAAACACAAAACCAAACCAAACCATAAAAAAAAACAAAAACAAAAAAAAAACCAACCAACCAAAAAAAAAAAAACAAAAAAAAAACCAAGCCCCAAAAGAGAATGTAACCTTGAGTAATGTCTAAAAAACTCCAATGTAAGTGCTATTACTAATGGAAAATTTTTAAACCATTGCTGTAATTTCCTCATTAAAAAGGGACAGGCAAACACATCACAGCCTTATTCAACAACTGTGGTTTTAATCTTTCATTTAATTCTCTATGTCAAATTAACCTGGCAGACAAGGCACAGTTTTAAAAGCTATGTTTTCTTTTGCTGAAAGAAATAGTTTTCATTAAGATGTTGCCTAATTTTGTTAATGCTTTCAGATAGTGAAAACACTAGAAATAAGATTCCACTGAAAAATGCAGCTTCATTTTAAAAGTTTTTTTCAATGTGAAAAACAGAATTGTAACTTTCTTACTGTCTTCCTGTCATCTTGCCCTTTAAGATTCACTCTACCCTTTAGAACTGCTAAAGTCCAGGGTATCCAGAAAGTTATGTTCTATCACCAGCACTTTTTTTTTTAATGTATTGAATTAGGTTTAGAGAACCTTATTTTTCTTTACATGATATTTTTTACTACAATCAGCCTGGGATCACTGTATTGATTTTTCCCTAAAGATTTTGTTTGATTGTGAACCAAGATGCATGACCTTCTGCTTCAGGCTACCTTTTAATTAATCACTATGAGTAGAAATAGTCCAGAAAACAAAGACTTCATTTGACAAGTGGTTTATCTCCATTTCATTTCAGTTTATTTGTTTTCCGATCTTTCTTTCTAAAGAATATTTAACAATATCTAAGTGTGGAGGATCAACTAACCTCCATCAGATTCCTGCTTTGGACAAAGGGTCCCCACAAACCTTAGATAGAAAGACGATCCTTTTTTAAAAAGACAAGCATTGTAATATGTCCTGCAAGTCAACTAAGCGCTTCACAAGGTGAACTTAAAGTTGGCTAAGAATAAATGCAGTGTCATTTAGTCACCTGATAGAAATTCATTGTGGGATGTCCCATTTCCACTCCTCAGAATAGATAGCCTATTATAGAAATAACCAATCCATTCCTTCTCCAGTAAGTTTCATTCAAATATACAGAAAGCACCTTAAAAAAAAAAGGTAAGGTCTCACTATGCTGGCACTGATAGCATCAGAATTCCCTTTATTACTGTTATCATCTTTACCCTCACACCCACGATTCTCTGTTGCAGAGGATGTCTCATTTCTGTAGAAACACCGTGATACCACCATGATCACATAATCCTTTTCATAACACTTGTAGAAAAAGAGAGATGACAATTTGGACAGATATGGTCTGAAGAAAGAATTGTGGAGAAATACAAAGCACAAAAGTAAGGTTTGAGCAAGCTGTAGAACCTCTTTACTGGAGGTTAGATTGCTTTTTTTCCTAGGATCTGTGATTACTTGGCTGCCACTAGAGCGAGTGAAGGAATCACCCATCATTTCCAGGTTGGTGTGTGTACAGAGGGTGCAGAACAACCTGAATATCTGTCACTTCAGCTTGCAGTTATAATGGTTGGAGATGGCAAGAACGAATTAGTATCAAAGTACTGCAAGCAGCTCCAGAGAGGGTGAGAGAGAGAAAAAGAGAGAGGGAGTTCAGCAGAACTTGATCCATGACACTTACTTGCCTTTATCTCACCGAAGTAATGTGCATGACTGCTTTTCAAGGCACTGATATGAGAAGATGAGTTTTAAAACCTAGAGGGTAAGTAGGACACACAACACCTTGTACATGCTGAATTTGTATAACTTCTTCAGGCAGCAGGCAGGCTATTATAACTTTATTGTTTCAGGATATAAGCCTATTATACTCTGCAAATGAATACAGTGACATTTTGCTGTATCGGTTGAAAAGATTAACAGTTCACAAAGCAAACTGTCGAGTGCGGCAAATTAAATACATTAAAATGTGCAAGCTTAAAATTCTGTACTCCCTGTGCTATAAACTTATATACAATACAGTTTAAAGGGTCTCAGTGGCTCAGTTAATAATACAGTGGCCTGTCAGCTTTCTGGATGCAATTTAAGTCTTTTAGGTTGCAGTAAGCCATGACAGGGTGTGTTTTTCTCAGCCATTAATGAATGCTATAGGTAAATTGTGCAGTAAGAAGGTGGCCCTGAGGTATATTAGTGTCACAGTAAATGTGCTAGGACTATTTTAGATGTTATTATTTAAAAGGAAAAAAAAGGCTATTTTGGATAAATATCAAACAGCTTAAAAGTTCGTTGTGGCGAAGGACTGGAACATTCCAACATATTAACAGACTAAAACTATGATTTAGCAGGGCCTCTTGTCACATTACTTGTCATTTTAAAATGTTTTCTCTACTAATGCCCATCTGACAAAGAAGTAGGCCTAAGAACTCTCTGTAATTTCCAGAAAATTAACGTTAAAAAGACCACAAATCCTTATGAGTCCCAAGGATTGAAGATGAGGTTTCCTCCAGTAGCTAAAAGAAACAGTCTCCAATATAGAAAACACAAATATTTCAAAACAAATGCCTTGACCTCAGCTAATATTAATTGCCATTAATATGGATAGAAATGCCCTGTTTCCTGGGATAACAGCTCTTTGATCATTCAAATGCCCACAAAAAATCCACGGCCCTTTAGACTGAAACTCTTTAGTAAAACAGAATGGTGTTGAGGAACCAGATTAAAATACTTATACAACAAATCCAAGGAGAAACACAGAAAAGTATTCAAGGTTTCACTTTAAAAAGACACTCAAGATTTTGTTTGCACTTAGTCCTTTTGGATCAACCTGTCAACTTTTCAGGTTATGAAAACTGTGATTTTTAACAAGTAGAGAGATGAACAGGTTTTATCAAATTGAATCAGTTCTAGAAAATTATGCTCACAGAGTTTTTTCATTTATCAAATACTATCTAGAACTTCTTATGCCAGCCGTGGGTCTAGACCGCAGCAGAAAAATGGGTTAGCTAGAACAAGTTGATAAAGTCATGGGAATAAATACATTTGCAGAACTACTTCTTACTTTTGTGAAAGTTTTGTGAAAGATTTGGTTCTACTGCCCAATCAGACAGAGGATTTGGCTTGCAGCAATTTTAGCCACGCTGAATGGTTACATATTCCCCTAAATATTACTTAATAGCTCTTTGAGTATGTAGATAAATTCTTTACCCCACTCTGGCTTTCATTGTTCTGGTTCAGCAGCACAGACACTGTTGACTGGTGAGAACTTGCATTTTGCAAGGATGAAATAGAGCTTAGCCAATCCTCAGGCACTTTCATAAACCTCTTTCTGCCCCTCTGATGTTGGTACAAAAATGTCTTGAGATTAAGAGTTTATTGAGTACAATTTATAATTCAAATAATTCTGAATAAGTGTAAGTCTGGCTGTCCAAACTGTGTCAAAAATTATGCTTCTACAGTATTCCTGAGCTTGAGTATCCCAGCTGCCAGGATGGTAGGTCTGGCCCAAGTATCTTAATCATGACTGGTTTTCAAGGCACTAATATGAGAAGATGAGTTTCAACATTTAATTTCAACAGAAATCAAGACAGTTGCAGCAGGTCACAGGGTGATTCCAGGCTCAAGAGTGTGGCATGATTCTCATGGTTCTCAATTTACATGTTTTCTTGTATACCTAAATAATCTAACCCACTTTTAAGAATGAAACAACAGATACCATCTTGGTTTGAATGTTAATTTGCTTTGTGAAGTATTCTACAAATTCACAGAATCACAAAATAATCCGAGTTGGAGGTAACCTAGAGAGATGATTGAGTTCAACTCCTAAGTGAACAGCTCATACAGGGGTGGAACGCACAACCTTGGTGTTATCAGCACTGTGCTCTAATGAACTGAGTTAATCTCAGCCAATTTCTACTCTGATTAGGGTTCTTATTCTACTGTTCTATCTCTGTCCGTCCCATGTGAACAGCCATGACCTAAACCAGAGTGGTATGACCAAAAATTACAGACTATTTTTAAAATACACTTATAGAGTAAGAATTTCTATAAAGTTAATAACAATTTGGATTCATTTTGTCTCCTGTGAAAACTGAAAGAATGGTTTTACACAGAAAATGTTCAATGTTTCTGACAGAAAAAAAAAAAATAAAATAAATGCATTTTTTCCTCTTCCACTAAATATTATTTAATATTTTTCTCTGCAGTCCTAAGGTTTTCTGAACTGTATGGGGACATTCTGTATGTCTTTCCATAAGGATCTTTTTGACACCATTTTTCAAATGTCCAGCCTTACTGACTGTATCTTTAAAACTTCAGTTACCTGAATATAACTTCTGAGCACTAGTGTTAGCCTCTGCCAGGCTTCACTGATCTATGTTAGACATCCTCGTCTCTATCAAAAATGCCACCTGACAAATTTCATGAAATTTAGTGTACAGTAGGATTCTGAGAGAAGACAGACAATACAGCTTACAGGAATCCCTTGGAAATCAGTCCAATGCCTTTATATTCTATACAGAGATCAGCAATTTGAGTCAAGCTTCTAAAAGATTTTCAGGATGAAAAGTCATGCTACATTACTGAAACTAAAGTCAAGACTATTCCAAAATATGTGCATAAGTTTAGCTGCATGAACATGAGTTTTGTCTATGCTTGTAATGAGTTTTTTTCATGTGACTGACCTTTGCACAAAGGCCTACAGGAATGTCTGAAAAAAATAATAGCATTTACCAGAAAATTTCACGTTTTCTACTTTTTTATTTTGAAAGTAAGATGAATTATTTATTACTGTTGAATACCCATTACAATATTTTACATTTTAACATATTTGCAGAAAGGATGTCATTCCTCACTATGTATTTATGTCTTTTTGAGAAGACAGGGCTTAGAATCTGACTAATTTTGACTTTTCCTGCCAGACAGCTTTGTAACCCTCATACTTTATATACTTTACTTTTATAAGAGGTGTGCAGGTTACTTTGGAGGAACAGTGATGGTAATTCTTGAACTAAGGTACTGTTGTAGCTTCTAAGTATGAAAAATTTTCTGATGAATTTTATATTTCTTGTTTTCAAAATTCAGAAAGTAGAAATATGAATATAAAAAAGTATCTAAGGTAAATTGTAAGAAAATCTAGCTAAAATTAAATTATACTGATGATGATGAGGATGATGACGATGATGATTTATTTTAAAAAATCTTATCAATATTAGTAGAAACCTGCATTGCTGCACTCTGTGTATCAAGATTCTTCAGTACACAAACACTTTTACAGGAGAGAAGTTTAGGGCTTCTTCCTAAAGAATGGTGATTTTTGCAATGATAGCATAATGAAAGGAGCTCCTCTCCTGAAATAACTCCAGCCACATTGATTTCCAAGGATCTGATCAAGCACTCAGAAGTAGAATCAGTGTAAAGTAGGAGGAAGAACAACTGAGTTAGGGAGTTTCACAAAAAAAAAAAAAAAAGGAGCTCAGACAGCAGAAGAAATAACCAAAAATCAAAATTACAAGTATCTACCTCCATCAAATAAAACCTACTTTTCTTTTCCAAGGCTATGTTCCTAGTCAATGATGAATCTCTTTTCGGCTTCAGGTTTCTGATTTGGGGATGAAATGCTTGTCCTATGATTCTAAATTATCTCTTATGGATTTTTTCCACCTATACATGAAATCTAAATTATCATTTTTACTTTTGTAAAGCAGCAAGGACCTTGGATCTTCTTTAGGTATTGCCCAAATTGCTATTGTCTCCCATTTTACCTTTACAATGCCTCTTATTTGATTAGCAAATAAAAGAACTTGAGTCTTGCCAGCAGTTGAAATAAATCATAATTTTTAATTGCTTTTCACTCCAGGATGATTTATATTTGGGTTTCAGCACAATGGAATTTACTTAAGAACCAAAGTCTTATTGCAAAAACTCAGTTTGTTTTGATTTAAACATCTCCCAGAGGCTTTCTGCTGTGAAAACGGAGCCTGATAACAATGAAAATCTTGGATCATGCCAGAAATCTCCAGCTAGATCTTTACCATGAATAGTATATCCTGGAATTCATTATGCTAGATGTAAAGCTCATTTTATTAGATTATTATGTTTTCAGTGAGGTAGACACTTCAGCTGAATTAATATTTTCCAGTTTTATCTATGGATAATTTGGAAAAAAATATTTTTCCTTTATAGAAATTTTTTCTCTTCCAAAAATTTAACAAAGGGACATTTTTGCTTCTAGCACATTGACATCTTTTAAATTACTATTAATTTTAGAGAAGAGTCCTGAAATTGAACATTCCTGAATGTGAAGGCCACCTTTTGAATGTACCAGGGGAAAGGCAGCTGCTTGTGGTATGACTGGGCAGGTTAGTAGGGGAAAAAGGAAGAAATTTGTACATATAAGATGAGAATCATAAAGGAAGAAAAGACAGGAGAGATTGCTAATTCTAATACAATTTATGACTCATGGTCAATGCTACCCTAAGTTGAGTCACAAGACTTTGTGCTATTTAAAATGTACAACCTTGCATATTCTCTACTTGAAAAATCACTGTATGGCAAAATCCCTCCATACTTTCTAGATCAAATACAGGATTTATAAAAGCTGGCATTTTCTATCAGCTTTAGAAGACACCTTCAAAAGTCAAGGATGTGATCTTTTACCAGTCTCTTCGTGAAGAATGTTTCAAATATAAATTATGTAAGCCTTTTAACTGTACTTGTAATTCTGATGGAAATGGAAATAAGTGGTTTTATTATCTGGAGTTTAAAAACAACTTAACTTCAAGAAAAGGGTTATTTATTCACACACATGACACAGAAAATGCTTTGGATTAAAGTACTTTCATTACAAAAGAGTTGGAAAGGTAAAATAAAATTAGGTTCAGCTAGATCATTTTAATGTTTGATTATAACCCACTGAACTGGGATAAAAAATTTTGTGCCAGCACTGGTGATAATAGGGTTACATACCCTTTGTAAAATAAAATGTGAAATTTACATGCAAAGTGGTGTGTTCTCCTGCTGCACACATATAATTCCCATTAGCATTAATGGGAAATATATGTGCCTATCAAGAAGAAAATATACCCCATTAAATTCCCAACCATCATGTCAGTTTCTGACGTCTTCTAATATGATCTATGCTCGTACAGCAAAAAAAATTAATAACTCAGCTCAGATACACTGGGTTTCATACGTAGATCTCAAAGGATTTTATGAAGAATAAGTCCATGCAACTCAAAGATACCTGTGAGGAAACTGGAACTTCAGTTATGCCTGTGGCAATCAATGCCTGGCAGGCATACCCCAAAAATCCCTGCAACAGATAATGAAAGCAAAAGAGCATAGACATCAACACAGGTGAATATAGCACAACTCATCACAGATCAAGTATGTTATGCATGAAACTAGCTTCTCTCTAAAAAGAAACCCCTGCTGGATTTGCCCTGGATAAGTTCCAAATGGCCATCCAGCTTCTCACATTCCTCCTTCATGGGATGGCATAGGGGGTGGAGGTGAATGCGAATAGAAAACTTATTGATTCAGATAAAGACAGGAAAATTGCTTACAAAATATTGCAACCAGCAAAACAGACTAATTTGGGTAAAAATAATTTATAGTCAATTAAAATATATTTGGGTAGTGAAAAGTGAAGACACCGATTAATACAACACCTTTCCTCTCCACTTCCTCAAGCCCAACTTGACACTTTTATTGCTGACTTTTCCCCACTGCCCCAAGCAGCACAGAGAAGATAGAGGGTGGAGGGGGCTACAGTTTCTCTCTGCAGATCCTTTCTACATACATTTTTCCCCTGCTCCAATATGAGCTCTCCAAGGGCTGCAGCTCTTTAATGAAATACCCTCCTGCTCCAGCATGGGATCCTCCACAGGCTGCAGAAGAGACACCTGCTGTGCCACCGAAGTACCTCCTTTGCCTTTGCCTTTGCCTTTGCCTTTGCCTTCGCCTTTGCCTTTGCCTTTGCCTCCTACTCTTGCTGCAATGGATCTGTTGGCACTGCCCCTGGCCTCTTCACACAGAGGCCACTTCTGCAGCCTTCTGCTGCCAACGCCTTGGACATTTAAAGCCAATACAGGAGCAAAGCATGTAGATCAGGATTTCTGTGTTGTGCCAGGTAGATGTATTCCTTAAAGCAGGTGGACCTGCTTCAGGCTGGACCCACTTTCCAGATAAGGCTGAAGTTTTCAGCTTCAAAAATTTTGTAACTATCTGGGCAAATACACCCTCCAAGAGGCTGAAAATCCCATACATATTTTATACCCACAGGTTTCCAGTCCTTTGCTCCAACTGATTCACAAAGTAATCTGTTCTCAAGGTATGCAGTTCTTACCAGTAAATTTAATTTTTCACTTGTTAAAAACAGACCATTTCCAATGTGAATATGTCTTGTGTAAAGGACTGTGACACTAAAGTCTTATCCTGAAGTAATGTAATTGCAACTGGATGAGCTGACTGCTATTAGAGTATATAAGGTATAGTAAATAGGCATTCTGGTTCATATCACTGACAATGAAGAGAAAGGATATCTAGATGAGAGATGGACTAAGTTGTTTGGCAGGAAACATGGAAAATTAAATGGGTTCCTGTGATTTTTTTCAGACATGAGAGAAAATATGATGTCATTTGTGCTATTAAATATAAAAAGGCAATCTACAAACACATATCCACAGAATATCAAATAAAAAATAACTGATTATTCAGAAAAGTCTGCTCATTCACCAATATTTAATATTTAAGTGTTCCTTTGTGTGCAATCCTATAAGTCTAATTCTGACTCTACTGTGAAATATAGAAAAAGTGTGAAGAAAACATTTGCTTCAGAGATTTTATTTTATATTTACATACCTGCAGATTATCTGAAATAGTCCAAAATAAAGAGGAAAATTCACTAAACTGTGATTTCAAATCTTGTGTTATTTTTGTATTTTTCTCTTTCCTTTGCCCTATCTTTTTCACATTACATAGATTTTTACATTTTATCATTTATAACAGAATAAAACCCAAATGTCTTAGGGCAAGAATCTATGAAGTTGGCAATGTCCCAGGAATAGAGTTATTTCCTTTCTTCGCCATCTTAGCCTTCAAGGAATTGATTTTAGGGGCATGACAAAAATAGTTCAGGAAATAAGTCCAGGCTCTGATGTAACACAGCAGTTCTGTGATTTCAGCAGACATATGCCAATTCACACCTGCCAGGAAATCTGGCCTTCACCCCTGAAGTGGCAATTACAAGATGTATATCACTTCATGATGAGATTTATATTATCAAGCACATTCTGTGGAGTTTTCCTTGCTAGCTTCAGGGGAATAGATATTTACAGATGAGTCATTGACATGTCTTGAGCTATCACAGAATCTCCAGAGAATCCTCAACCTTTCCTTCACAGCAGCAAAGGTAAAAGAAGTCACATTTTCAGGTCTAAAATGTTGCTGGTTTATTGGAGATCATGTCCTCTACATCCCTTCAGCCCTTTGATTAATATATGTGGATAATACTTAACTTTTATGCATATATATCAATCTTCTATTCCAAATTATTTATGTGACTATGTTCATGAAAGATTGAATCTGTCACCTCCTGGAAGTGCCCTCTCATCTGCGGTTGAGCTAAGAGGAAAAGTATTTCTAAAACTTTTTATCAAGGCTTTTCCATTTTGTAAAACATAAAGCAGAAGATTTATCAGATGGAACCAGAGCAAGCGACCAGAATTCCTCTGTCCTGTGACTGCTGTGTACAAGCATGGAGATGAAATTTTAAATTCTGCTCCAGGAAGAAGTTTGTGGTTTTAAAGCAGTTTTTACAGTGAATATTTGCATAGTTGCCCAGCAAGGACTGTCATCATGATCTTCACTATCACGGGTGATTTTAGAAACTGCAAAAAGCTTACAAAATTCTGGCTGTATTCTTTATCTCTGTCTTTTTCTTGATGAAAAACTTTGCTATTTTTTCACATGTCTCTAGGATTAGATGAAACTCAGAAGAATTTTGATTTGTACTGAGTTACCTATGGGGAAGAGAGGTTAAGGAACATTTCAACATCTGTATCTTGCTGTAGACTTAAAATACAAATGATAACTATAAAATTATGATTTCATGTGGTGCAAGAGGAAATCCTTACTCTTACTCCACTAATTGTCAAAATAAAGGATTCAAGTTATGCCATTTAGCATTTTAATTGCAGGCTTTGTTCTTAGTGTGGATTAATTTTATGTCATATTATGTTCTTGTAATAATTTTCCCATGAAATGAAGTATTGGGGAATGGAAAATATAACTTCTTATGCACAATATTATATGAATTTGAATAATGTACTCTAGTACCTTGACCTTTTCTATATTCTGTAATTTGACTGAATGCTCATTGCACTTTTCCCTCATTAACAAACTGAATAACCAATTGCTGAATTGATGACATGGGCATGAAGTCAAGAAACAGAATAATGAAATAGTCAGAGTAGCATAGTATATAGATGACTATGTCTAAGAGAACACATGAGCCACTAAATCTTAGAATCAGCGAGAAAGACTGGAATAAGAGCAGAAAGTGGACAAGACCTTTTCATGACAGTAGCTAGCTTAGCCTATTCCTACTAAGCCCTTGTAAAATTCTATTGCCATATAAAACATTAGAGCAAGTAAAATATTAAGGTTTAATTTAAACAATAAACACATCACTAGACTAGACAAGGCTTATAGTTTCTTTAACAAAGAACTTAACATCAAATATTTAAAAGTGGATTTAAGGTCTAATGAACTGACAGACATCATACACACAGAATAGTACAATGATGGAAGTATTACAAATTAGCCATAAAAGACCATTTTATAGGCCTACTCTTTCAACCAGACTATAGCCACAAGGACAGCATTTCCCTCATAATACTCTGCTAGTATCATGAAAGCATAAGGCACATACTAGAATTGGCAAAATTAGGTCACAAGAAGATTAACAAGATGTTATAGTGGTACGCTATAGAACAGAGAGCATTCTGCAGCTGGATTCAGTTTGTAGTGATTGCAGTAAACTTATCTGTTATCTTGCTTATCTGTTTATACTCAGATTTAAAAATACTTACAGTAATTTTGTACTACTGATTTTTGTACATAGCCTTCTCCAATATGTAGTAGGGAGTTCCTTCTGATCATTATCTTCCTTACTAAAGCCATGAGATTCATAAAGAAGAGTAGTATGAAAGCCTGCAATAACTTCTTATCAGCTTTCTAGCCAGTGTTGTTCTGGTTCACCAGGAGAAAGAATAAAACACCTTTAGTCCAGGATAAAAAGGAAGTACAGCAAATTTGCAACTAAATAGGAACTCTTGCTTCAGTAATGTTATTTTTAAAATGCTGTGTTTCACCAGCCCATCTGGAATTAGTTCCACAGATTTGCGTGGGGCTACTTTAAGCTTGTATTATCATAGGTCATCCTCACACAAGAAAGAAAGACTATTTGTGATTATCTACAGTTCTAAGTAACAACTAGATGATTCTTACAGTTAGGTAATGTAACCTCTCCTGGTTGCTATCATCAGAACTCTGGGAAGAGTGAAACAGAACAAGAAATTTTACTCTTTCTACTAGTTTACATAACATAGCTTAAAATTCATTTTGTAGGTTTCATCATTCATTTTGATGTTCTTTCCTTTTTTCCCAAGAAAAAAGTATATTTAAAATTTCCAGAACTGCCTCAGAGGTAAGTCATATCCAAATATTTTTCTGTAAAAATAAAATATGTACTGTGTCAGTGGTGTTTGGCTGTGGATTGATGATGTATTGCACAAGGATATAAAGACATCATTACTACGAAACTTGTAACATTGTAGTTTAGGGTATATTTAACCTTTAAAAAAATCATTTTTATTTCTCCTGTTTGGAATTCGAAGCACTTATATATATATATATATATATAGGTTGTTTGCATGTTTTTTTCCCTATGTTTGTCTATACTGTGGCTGCTACAATTTTTTTCCTTTAACAGAACTAGAATTGTGGACTTGATTGCAAACAAGAGTAATATAAAGAACTCCAATAGCACCAGCTTAAGTTGAATAGATTTCAGTGTAAATTAGTCTGAAATTGGGCTTTCAGTAGGACCTGGTGAAAATATATTTTACATTGGAACTGTCATCCAAATCAATCTTGAGAAAAGGCTAAGTCTGTAATTTAAGCCTGCAAAACAGACTGGCAAAAATACCCTGAAATTCCTGTTTCTGATGTTTTTCTGTACTTCCTTGATATGTCTCTCACCCACTGAGGTTCCATACCATGATGAGTCACGAATTTCTTTCATGCAGATATATATTTAGTCATTGGAGAGAATTTGCCTTCTGACAATGTTTTCTGAGTAATGGAAATGCATAGTGGTTTTCTGTTATGTGTGATTAGTTGCTTGATATTCATTCCAAAAACAAAAGGATCTCTAGAGACTCCAAGGATTAACATTTACTTAAATGTCCTTCCAGTAGCAAAAGTAACATTTGGTCTTGGTAATCTGCCCTTTGCAAATGTGCTGCCTACCCGTACAATGGCTTTATCAAGAGGTACTCCTCTGATCCATATCTGACTCCAGAGGCAGTGGGATTTGGTGGCTGGGCAGAGACCCAGGCTGCTGATCCGCCAGCCAAAATTTGTGTACTCTGAGACGAAGACCTCTTGGCTCTGAGTTCTAATTGAGTCAGAACTGCAGCAAATTAGGCAAAGACCTTGAAAAATGAAGCCATTAAAAGCCTCACAACAGCTGAAAAGGTAATAAAAGGAAGGCAATTTAGCAATAGGTGCTGGAGAAAAGGAAGATAGGGAGCTATTCCGAACAATAGGTGTCTGGCTTTGAAGCTTTGATGTTTCAACAATATTCAGTTAATTCAGGGCTGAGGAGGTTAACTATGAAATACTATCACTGAAATTTGAGGAGTCCTACTCCAAATAAAAATTAAACTTTAGGTATTTCCTCTTTCTTTTCTTTCTTTCTTTCTTTCTTTCTCTTTCTTTCTTTCTTTCTTTCTCTTTCTTTCTTTCTTTCTTTCTCTTTCTTTCTTTCTTTCTTTCTCTTTCTTTCTTTCTTTCTTTCTCTTTCTTTCTTTCTTTCTTTCTCTTTCTTTCTTTCTTTCTTTCTTTTTCTCTTTTCTTCCTTCTTTTTCTTTTTCTCTTTTCTTCTTTCTTTTTCTCTTTTTCCCTTTTCTTCCTTCTTTTTCTTTCTCTTTCTCTTTTAATTTTCCTTTTTCTTTTTCCCTTCTCTCCTTCTCTTCTTTCCGTTCTTTCTCTTCTTTCTCTTTTTTCTCTTTTTGCTCTTCTCTTTTATTTTTTTTTTTTAAACAGAGGCTTTGAAGAGCAAACAAGAACTTGGGGAGTTTGCAAGTCTACCTAAACTTCAATAAAACAATTTAAAAAGAGCATGAAACTGTTGCCATAATTATTGTGATGATAGGGAAGATGTGTACTAAAGACTTTACAAAAAATTCCATGGGTGAAGGGATGGGCATTAATGTCTTTGAAATGGGTTTGAATGCCTCTACTAACTTCAAACAGCAGGTTTGTTACAGAACCCAGACAGCTTGGCTCCTGAAATGGGCAAGTGCATCTGCACCAGCCTGAGTTCCTGAGCTTTGGGGTAAAATGCCAGGTTCAATGGGGGCACATGTGGTAGGTGGTTCGGGAAGGCTGGACCTCCCCAGAACCTCAGCCCGTGGTGAAAGAAGAGGGCAACGTGCGGCTGGGAGTGTAGGATGAAAGGAGGCTGTGCCCTCCAAAACCTCAAGAAAACCCTGTGGGCATGTGCCCCAGTGGACTCTCTCCCTTTATTCTAATAATTTTGCAGGACTTCTCTGTCTTCTTTTTGGACACTTGCTTTTTATAGTGTGATTTTCCATACAGTGCTAATTATTGTTAGCCAAGCATAGAAGCCACTAGATAAAGCCAAATAGTGTGGTTAGTTTCATACCCGGAGATGTATTAGAGAACTCAAAATATCCCCAGCAGAGTGACATGTGTTTGGGTCCTCTACAGAAAGGAGTAGTGAACCTTCTGCAGGCAGAATTCCTCCAAAATAGGTGGACAGAAAAGCTGCAGGTAATAAAAGGTCTCACAGTCAGCACATGAGCTATTGAGCAGAGGCTGATCTCATTCTTTTCCAGAAGTCTCAAATCATGAAGCATAGGATAAAGTAGATGCTACTGACAGGAAAAGAACCAAACCCTTCAAACCCCTGTCTTAATAAATCATATTTAAAACAAGAGCACAAAATGTCCAGCAACACAATAATTAATCTTAAAACTTTTATGGAAATTGAAATTTTTGCAAGAAGTTGAGTATCACAGCTGCTTTCTTGGTTAATGTAAATTAAAGGCTTGTGACAAACTAGGTAATTCAGACTGTGCCTAATTTGCAGAATTGCAGAAATGAGGAAGGAACTATAATGGATTGTGCAGCTAAAACCAAGAGATGATTCGCATATTGCATAAAAATGGAACATCATCAGCCCAATGGAATTCTTCATAGCAGGACTGTTGAGCACTGCTAAAATATCATGTCAGTCAAGGGGTATGATGCAAAACCCATGAATTAACATTAATTAATGTCATGCTGCTACACCAGTTACCAAGACACCCAAATCAGTAATACTAATACTTGAAGGAGACACCAGTAATAAAGGGTAAATAGATGAAATATGACCTTTCAAATGACGCACTTCTTACTTCCTAAGGGGCTCCACCTTGTAAACATATAGGTCAAGTGTGGAGGACCAGAACTAAGCATATTTTGTCTCATAGATTCTGACTGTAATGACAAGAAAGATGTGATTGGAAAATAAGGTCCTCTGGAGGTGGGGCAGAGCTGTTTGAGTCAACTTCCTACTCCACCCTGAGACTCATGTTCAGTCCCCGCTCCTCAACTCACTTCCTGGAGCAGGGCTCCAAGGGTTGGTAGTGTATGTGTGAACAGGGAGAAAAGGACTGTTCACATATTCAGTGTGCACCAGGTTAACTATAAAAGGATCCTAATCCACCCCTGTCCACCACAAGTTTGGACTAGATTTCTGTATTTTAGGTTTTTTTTCTCTCTACTGCTACCTTTGAATTAGGACATACCTAAATGACCTTGACTTACAAGAGCCTATAATTCATGTATCTGCTCTCTACCTTCCATTTTTCATTCATTTCCAGTAAGATTACAGCTGTTCTGAAGTGAGAAGTATTTTTTACATTATAATCTAAACTAGTAAAAGAGACCTTGATCCCAAAGATGGCCCCAAAATATCACTGTAAACTATTACAGTGCCAAGAGAAAACACATTTTGCCTCCATACTTTTTTCAGTGTTGGGCATCCATTACTCACTATGTGTCAGAGGAAGCAAAGAAAGGGAAAATCTAGGTCTCTGGATGGAATTACCAAACATAAAGCAACACGATTCTCTAGAGAAGAAGTTGAAACTTATTGTATCAAAATCTACTTTTGGCAATTTTGTTTACTGTTTAGTTGAAATTGAAGGGAGGGGTGGGGGAAAAGGCACAAATCTGTTGAGCACTGTCAGTTCCGCAAAGCTTGATGAAGGACTGGCAAATCTCACATGACCACACTGTAAATCTCATTGTACAAATCTCTGTTTTCTTCAGTCCAAGGATTTGAGGAACAATTTGCAGAAAGTACTTTAATGACCTGAGGGAAGGACTTCATGAGTGCATTTTATATTTGTTATATGTTTCATTAGATTTCTTGTGAGTTTGAGTTTAGGAGATCCTTAGGAGTTTTGCAATATTTCCATGAAAAAAGAGTAAGTTATCTGATTTCTGTTCCTCCCCAGTTCAGGAAATATAAGCTTTACAGCCCATTTCACATTTAAATGTACGAAGATATTTCTTTACAGATATTTCAGATTGGTGCTGTGTCTGCGCCAGTTCTGTCTTCCAGACAATCTTAAAGGATAAACTTCTGCTCACTAAATTACAATTATAAGATGAATGTACCTCTGTCTCTTGCTTTAGTTACAGTTACATTTATCTAGTTCTTAGAAATAATTTCTTAAAATATTTTGAAGATTTGCAGTGCAGATCTTCAAAACTTTGCCCTCATTGTTATAACTGGCAGATAATTAGGGTTAATGTTTTTCTTCTTTTAACTACCTAACTGCTGTTATGCTTTTTAATATCGAGTATTCAAAAAAATCCTATTATTTCATGAAATTTAAAACAACGTCATTCAGAATTAAAACAAAAGAGTGTCAGTCCTGTCATCATTCACCTGGCTCACCTTTCAGCTGAACTTGCATCCCACCTAACCAATTGAGTGGAGAAGGGCAACTTCAGATCTGGCTGAGATCATCTGTCTCCCATTTCTTGGAAGCAGGCTTCAGAATGTGATAAGTAATGTCAGCAAATGCCTTTTAATACATCTCTCAGCTATGACATGCCTCTAACTTAATTGCCTAACAGAGATCAGCAGGACTGGCAGGTTCAGAAGTGCTCTGATCTCAGGAATCAAGATAAGAAGCACCCTAGCATATTGGTAGCAGAGTTGAAATGTAAAGGGAGGTGGTACTTTGAGGACAACACATGTTACAAGTGCATTTAGCCAACAGACAAGGGTGTTCAGCAGTCACCTCAGGTGGGGGAGACTGAGTGCAGCACTGTATGCCAGGAATTAAATATTTTGAGGGATGGAGGAATTAAGAACTGGATTAGTTGACATTGTTAATAGCAGGGCTGTGGCAAGACAGTTTCAAGCCTATTCAATTATTAATGCAAGGCAGAAAGGTTTCAGCAAGAGAGTGAGAAACCACCCAGCAGTTTGGTGGTTTCAATATACAAGCCTCATTTTTCATCACACAGGACATGAATTTAAATCTGTATCTCCTATACCAGGACATTAATAAAAATATTTATTCCAAAAGCTATATGTTTGCAAGTAGGTATGATACTGAATGACAGAAGGAATTTCATAATTCAAAGGAATAGCATTCATTTAGTCATCATTGAGACCTCTCCTTTGCATTTCACTGGTGCTGGGCAGATTATTGAGACTCCCATTCTGAATCTAATCCAATTCCCCGTGCACTTTATACACAACGGGTGGCTGCACTTGCATGATGTGTTGGTGCCCATTTTAGGACCTCCAACGTTTAATAACTTGTAATCAGTTGAAACTGGCAGGCTTTGCAGCCTGAGAGACTTCCATCTGATTTGTTTGTAATCAAATCACCTTTTTTTCCTGCGAAACTGAAATTTTCTCCAGAAACATGTATGAGTGTTTCCCAACCAGTTCCCCTCCAGAGGGCAAAAGCATCTTTTCTTATATGCAGTGTATTGTGTGGAGCAGTCTGTGTTCAGTTGTGCCCACAGCAAATGTAGATGAAGCCAGGCACGAATATCCACAGTCAAACATACACACATCCAGTAGCTCCAGCATAGTTACAGACAGCGAGGTTCATTAACCCATACAGCATATGAAGCTCAAAGTTTTATCTGTCAGATTTTTTGGTCCTAGAGGTGCAAAAATAAATGTATTGTAGCATTTGATAGTGCAGGGCTCTGCTTTGGGATTTTTTTATCATTTGTTTTAATGTATTTACCAAACAATATTTAAAACAACACTGCATTCTGTGCAAGGAGAGAAAGGCACTGTTGTCTCTGGGGGGAGTTTTCCATCGATTATGCCACAGAAGAGGAAGAATATGTATCAGCTAGATCATGTTCCCTGTTCTAAAAAAGCAGATGCAACTCTGGTTTATGCACTGAGCAGAAAATTAGTATGAGGTAATGGTATCATAAATAATTTCTTAAAGCACCTCGGTAATATGGGGGTTGAAATTTCAAAAAAAAAAAGGAGAAAGGCCTGTAAATGTAAAAGCATGGTGAAGGGTAGCTTTTAAAGTAATTGAGGATTTTTCATTGGATGGTAGCTTTCTACACTACATTATTTAAAATCTAAGTGTGGAGTACCCTCTAGCTGATATCTGAAGATCAAAGCTGCTATTAGATTTTTTTTTTTAACTGCTGTAAAGGTTCAGCTATTATAAAGGAAATTAAAGGAACTAATGGAACAAATAACATAAAATAGTCTTCCATCGAACATAGCAGATCAGTATAACTTGTGAAAGGGTGTTTGTTACAAAAGGCCCCAAAGCTTTCAAATGCATTTTTGGTCTAAAAATTGAATTTCAGGTAGCACAGTTGAAAAATCAAACATTGACTTTAATAAGTGCCATTAAAGATTCACCATTGTTATTGTCAGGATTTATTCTCTCTTCTCTCTGGAAACTAAATTTGAAGCTGAAATGCAAAGGAAACAAGCTACTGTGCTCTGGACAAGGACTCTTTGATCACAGAGGCAAACACAAAATGGCTTATTAATGATTGCAGCTCAGTGCTCTGCCTGACCTCAGGGCAAGCAGATTTTTTAGAATAAGCCTCAATTACACGATATAGTTTAACCCTTGATGGGAAGGCAATTTTTGGGTCTATAACCTACCGTAATTTGACAGGAGGCCACAGCAGCCATTCAAAGTGTCAGTCAAATATGAGGCTCTGCAGGATTAGAACACAGTCATCAAAGAGAGTGCAGCAGTGCCTGGCTCTGCTGTTGGACTGGAGAACTGCTGGATGGTGTTACATGTTAGGCTGTAAATTAATGAACCATGAAGATAGTCTGGTTTACCTCCTGAATGAGGCAAAACATCAAGCCACCTGTGAAATGGCAGTATTCCTGTTTTCATGAAGACTGCACTGAAATAAAGCCATTGGTACCTGATGAGATGCAATTAATTTTATAGATCTCTCCATTCACTCCATGGCTTAGCAGAAATGTTTCATCATAACAGCTCATAAAAAATTCACTAGCAGCTCCAATTCTTTATCTGGTTTTGACTTAGTCTAAAGTAAACAAACTCGCATGTATTTGCAAACAGAATTGCTTTATCCTGAATGCCATGTTCATAGTCCTTTACGAGAGAAAATACAACAATCATGAGCATAAAACTTTGAAAATGATACATGAAAATAATGCAACCACAAGGTACTGAAAGTTGGAGTGGGATATCAGTTGTAGAGCAAAGAAAAAGCATTCTTCTAAATGCTTTGAGTATTTTCTTTCACCTTGCTCTTTCTATTTTCATATTTCTAGTTCAGAAAGGTGACTTTTCTATATATGAAGCCCTGAAAGACAGATACACAGAACCTGACCCCAGATTTCACTATATTTATGAACAGAACAAGAGTAAATGTTAGACCATGAAACAGCTTTAAGAGAAAAGAATTAAAAATTATACTTTTTTCTCCAGCTTAACTAACACAAATATTTAATATCTATTCTTTTCTCTGCAAGTGCAATTCATTCTCTTTAACCAGAGCAGAAGACACGTTTCTACAAAGTGTGGCATATATTAAAAACCTATTTACTGTATTTTATACACATGCCATTTCTCAGAGTTTGATGTGCAAGTTTTCCATAGAGCCATTAAACAGGATTGGCCAAAAAGAAGGAAACATGGTAAAAATGTGGAAATGAACCACCAATTAATAAGTGGGGTAGGAATTTGGAAACTTATGCAATCTTTGTTGAGGTGAGAGACCAATTATTTGAGTTGCCTTTATGTGATACAAAAAAGGAAGCATTGTGATGGGACAGCAGTCTGCATAGCACTAACAGGCTGGATAGGCACAGAGGAATACAAATCAAGCAATTAGCTCCAAAGCAAGATATTGATTACAAAATTAGCCAAGGCACTAAGGGAACATAAGGGAATGATACTTATTAACTATTTATATGCCACTGCTGAGAATAAATAGTAAGTAAGAAGACTTGGAATTGCTCATTTGTCACCATACATTTGTCTCAATCAGAAACAGAGAAACCTGGAGGATTAATGACAGAAATGTTAAAATCAGTGGTTATATGTCATAACAAAGATAGTATAAGGAAGACATAAGAGATATTTCTTGTCCAAAATGGTTCTTTTTTGAATTTTTAAAATCATTGATAGGTTGGTGCCATTGATTTTGAATCTGTATATTTCTCCCTCCATCTTCTGCTCCTGATTCGATCAATAACTTGCATCATTTAATGACTCACAGATGCAGGTCTTGTAAACCCAAAAGATTGGCTTCTTCCTGCATATATTACTGCTTATGGATAAAGTAGGAGAGGAAAACACCGAAATTCAGAAATGAGATTTAACATACACCAGGAACCTTATGGCACAAAGATAAATATATTTCATTTACCAAACTGAATACTACCTGTTTATGACTACTACAGGGACACATGATGATGATTTGATTATGTCTATTCTATAAACAGGACTAAATGAGTGCATTAAAATAAACTACTACATGCATACTAGACAATCCCCCCAAATACTTATGTTCATCAGGGAGGAGAAAAATTTAGACACAAAAATGTGAAATTAGTAAAAAAATACAACACTGAAAATTTGTCTAAGACAAATTTCAAGAAAAAATGGAATAATAATAAAAAAGTAGTGTTGAAATCATAAAGAAGTATGATGTCTGATTTTTAAAAGTAGCTATTAAGTAGAGGATAGAAAAAAAGTAAGCTTTTAGTTAATAGCTAAGCTAATAACAATAAATACACATATGATGTTAGAAATCATGGAAAATTCATAAGGATTGTAGAAAGGAAAATACTACATGTGGAAAAATCTATCATTATCAGACTGAAAATAAAGGATTTTCTTCAAGGAAAATATGGATCAAAAAGGATCCTGGCAATGAAATTGCCCAGCAGCTAGATAAAAATGTCACTTATTTCAATGATAATGGAGAAGAAAACAAATTTTCCTTAAACACTTGTTATGCATTTGGTGGGAAAGATACTCAGTATGTATAATGCATATGTATCATATTATGATTATGAAATACATATTACTCAAAAGTCAAGAAAATAATTTACATTTTGATATCACCAACAATACAGTTGTTCATGAATGAACAAAGAATGAAAATAGAAAGGGTTTCCATGTTCAGACACCTGATTTTGCCAAAGGCTCAAGGATGGCTACTAAATTGACAGCTTTACTCAAATTTTAAATCAAAAAGGATGATCTTCATTTGGAGTAACCCTCAGTAGAGTTCCCCTTGTTTCAGCAGGTTGTGACCACTGGAACACTATGGCCATTTCCTTGTAAGTGTGTACTTCTAAGAGAATGTTGACAAATGGAAAATGTTCAAAGATAAGTCATAAAATTAGAAAGAACAGTGCAGACCATATCATAGAGAGACAGATGTCAGGAGCACAGCCTATTTGGTGAGTGTGTGACTCAGTTCCAGTCAGTGGGAGGGAGTGTTTGTCATAAACATCCATAACAGCATTCACAGAAATGATTGATAGTACTTCTAAGAACAGGCATAGTGGGATATGATAATGACTTTCAGAAGTCTGAGCCTTTGTGAAGTTTTAAAAGCCCAGTTTTCCAAGGTTTTCAGACACAAATTGTCATTAATTAAAGAGAAAATAGATACCCAGTGGGGTTTTTTATAATCATACTAAGACATATAAAAACGCCTGAGTTTAGAATAACATATGTATCAATTTGCATAATAGCTGTATTGATAGATAATAGCAGTATTAACAGAAAGACTTAAGCAAAGTATTTATTTTGGATGGAGCACTGAGGAAGGGGAGGTCTGGAACTGCATGCAGGTTAACTATTCCTTGCTGCTGAATGCCTCCTGTGTTCTAGATAACAGGATATGGTACATCATGTTGGGGAGCAGTCACCCTGGCTGGACCAGGGGTTGTATTGGGCATACTCTATTTCATAATCAGGTTTTCCCATCAGAAACTACCTACACACTTCAGTTCCAGGCAATCTCTGCAATGTGAGAATCACAGAAAACATGGTGACAAGTCACCCAGACTGTTCAATTCTGGGGAGTGCCCTGATCTAAAATATAGTTTCAAAGCCAAAGAATCCATGACTAAATTTCTGTTACGTGAACAACTTGGTACTGATCTATCATGGTCCCTTAAGAAGGAAAATCACGTCCAGCATTTGCTGTTTCAGCTACACTTGAAATAATCATCACTAATACAGGCTGAGAAAATACTCTTGCAATGCTCATTGAATGTAAAGGCAGGCAAAGCCATGTAAAGTTGGAGTTTTGTTCTAATAGAAAGAGCTACAGAGCGCACCTAAGAATACCTGTCTACCTCCATTGATTTGCGGTTCTAGTTAAAGCTCCTTTTGAGTTTAAAGACTCCTGTTTTCAAGAATTCTATCTCCTTCCTACACTATTTCAGTTTTAGATTTTTTTTATCAGATGTCAAAATCCTTCATCAAGAACTCAGGCTTTCCCCAAATTTATCACCTGTTGATTATCTGCAATAAATTATAGGAAGGTCCAAAAGTTGCACTGTGTTTGTAAAAATACATCTCACCACTTACACTGAAAAATTCAATAAGACAAATGGCACATGAGCAAAAATAATTCTGAATGCCGTATTGTAATATATCAGAATATTCACTGCACCAAGCCTGTGATGGAAATGAACGGTAAAAGTAACCTATTCAGAAAGATATTAAGGACAGAAAAAGCTCCAGTTTGTATGTTAGGGGAGCAGATGAAACAATGTTCAGCATATAGACACAGGAGCACTCTAAACACTCCAACAAGAACCCTGGCATTCAGGCAGTTAATCTGATAAGAGAGACAAAGGCTAGTGAGCAAATCCTTGGCAATTAGTGCTGTTTTCATATATATACAATTACTCTAGGTGATTGTGACAAGAGAAAAAGGAGTGTGTATTTTGTAAACATTCATCTCAGAGAAGATAATTTATATATTTTTATTCCTAGAAAGGAAAGGGAATTAGGTTTTTACATCGCAAGTCATCATATATAAACATATATTATGTTTTCCTTAGGAAGAAAAATAAACAAGCATAGATACCAAAATAAGGAAAATAAGGAAAATAAGGAAAGGTTAAAAAGTGTACAGTGGAAGTCACTTCAGCTCTCTCTCTGAAACACTAAACTGCTCCTAGCTATTAGGGTGTACAGGTATGAAAGACTCTTTCCTGCAGTCTTCACATGTATTTGCATAATGTTTAGGCACAGAACCAATATTGTGTGACTAATTGCACAAAACACATAATGAATTCTAGACACTACTGGCTATAAAAAATAGCCAGGCAGGCAGCTACTTACTTTTCCCATGATTCCATAATACATCTCTCTTTTAAGTATCTCAGCTGTTGATCAAAAGAATCTGTAGGGTAAAAAATGGTCTCTTAAAATACTCAGCAAGACAAACTCTCTAAAATTTGCATCTATTTACTGATTATTTGTAAACAAGAAGAAAGCTGAAATTTAACATTTCCCAACACATTATTTAAATAGCTCTATCTAAAATTGAGAGTCCTCTTTATCTCCTTAGCAGTCCCAGCATTTTTCAAAGTGTTAATTGTACTGAAAATTCAATGCCTGCATACAATTTTTAGATGTTTTTTCCAGGCTTGGTTGCAGGGATGAAGAGATTCTGGTTAATGTGCCATCAATGCTAAGGACATGCCTAGTTTGACTCTGTATTGAGAACCGGTTCAATATTCTGGGCTGAACAGTAATTCTTGGATGTGAATTTTGTTCCCTCCTACCAGGTAAATGGTTTCTTGTAAATTCAAGTGCTGCCGCTATGCTTCACTGATGTGCTTGGAATGAGTTTGTGAGAAACAAGGAATAAGAGTAAAGTGTTCTACCAAGTACAGATAGGAAACAGAGATGCAGTTTCTTCAGAAAATCTTTTGCACTTATTACTCATATTACTAAGATGCTGAGCTAAACAGACAGACAGGGATGCAGCTCAATCTCAGACAAACAGTACAGAAGCACAATGCTGTCTGTGCCAAAAAATAACAAGTATGATACAATGTCATCATAAACTCTTGAAAAATAAATCATATACCTTCTGAATTCTATTGCTGCTTTCACACTTCAGTCCTCAGCACAGAAACAACTATTTCTGTAGCACAATTTGCAGAAGGCAGTCACTGTATTTCTCAAGGTAATGGTGGTTTATATTACTTCTATACTATACAGTAAATTCAGATTGAGTACCTCACAATCTGATTTCACCGTTTGTTTTATTCATCCCCATTGAAAACAAAACAGGATTTGTTGTGAAACCTGGGGAAATGACTCAAGGATCTTTTTTAAGGGGTTTCAGATTCCAAGACTAAGATTTGCTTCTGATGAATTCATTATAAACCAAGACATTTGTGCACACAATATGTGTAGAGTCACCCAGCCTCTATCCATGTGGACTTAGCAGAGCCCATACTGACAGGTTTTATCTAAGTGCTTGCTAGTGTGATCTTCTACCTTGTGAAATCTTGCAGGGGGGTGTGTGACTCTGAGACATTCCACTCAGCAGAAAACAAGTTTAAGGTGTGTTTCTTTGCAATCAATGCACACCATAGGAAGAGGAGGATGTTTCACAGCAAGGTCTTTTTGAGCATATCCTGCTGGAAAAATAGAACCATGAGAGTAATCCAATACCTTGAAATGTTTGTGACCAGATTCTTCAGTGAAAACAGCCACACTGGCCACTAATTCTCTTTACAGAATGTTAGTATTTTAATAAATACTGACAATTAGCAGTGTTATCTTTTAGGAGTAGTATCTTTGTCTACTGTTCTGCCTTGAAAGAGGCTATACATAAATCATTTAAGCCAAAAAATATGAGTATGCTAAATATATTCTATCAATATAAAGTTGGCCAATAAAAGGAAAACCTTGGTCAGGACTTGAATGTGAAAGTAAGCTGGGTACAGGAAAAATATTACAAAGAATAATAAGCCTTTGATATAAGTGTCTGAGTGCTTGCCATTAATGCCCTATCAGTCAAACCTGGATTTATTCAGACTGCTCCTGGCAGGGACGTTTTCAGTAATTTGAACAACAAATTAACGGTATCTTTTATTTATATCAAGATACCAACTAGAATTTTCATTCAGATTAATTATATGCCTGGGAGACTGTTCTGCAGTCTTTAAGTTTGTCTTTTCATACAGTCAGCATATTAAAACCAATCTCTTTTTATCTCTGGAAAGTAGAAAATATTGCTGGTTTAATGGGCTGATTGTTTAGAGAATTTTACTTTAAATGAATAAACCTTTCAGATAGAGTTTCTTAAGTGTCTCTTAAAAACTTATATTTTATATTCTCCAGATATTTTCAGTAGTTTCTAAAGAAACAGTATTATTTTGTGAAAATATGGAAAGAATGAAGAAACAGTGGAAACTTTAGAAAAATGCAGTTTCAAGCTTTAAAAAGTCATAGTTTGATGATTACTTTCAGCAGAGTGATCTTTTATCTCTCTGATGTACAACATCATTTTTTTTTCTGCTTTGTATCTCTAGAGATAGAGAGTTCTTTTATCAGCAGCACACTTTAAGTAGAACATTCTCCTATGCTGAACATTTTAAAGGACTCTTTTCTAGGTTGATTTCTGGCTTCCAAAACATCAGGCATTTTTTCTGTTGGGAGGGTTTCATTTTAAGAATTAGAAGAGTTACCCTGTGTAGTTCTCCACAATAAGGTTTATAAGAGATGAAAATTATAGTTATTCAATAAGCTCCTAGATGTCAAGGTCCAGATGCATGGTAAAGCACTCACAAACAAGAATAGCAGATGCTTGTAAGTCAAAACATTTATAATGTGGTTGTGTACAAATGTCCTTTTCTTGTCATTTTTTCCATAGGCAGCTTAGGTAGCAATGTATTTGAGCCTAGTTTCTTGTATACCTGACTGATTGCTGGTAGTGCTGTGCCAAAGAGAGAGATGGTGGACTTTTTTTCACTCTGATGAAATTTTTGCAATAATTAGTTCCAGATGAAATACAACAGATGTCAAACAATAGTAACAACAAATTTCTGCTTAATATAAAAATGCAACTCTGAATAATAGTTAACATATACAATCAGCAAATTTATGGGAAACAGTATTCATTCTGTATTTCTTTTCAATACTTGTTTATTTTTTGCACCATTTTTAATACAGATTTCTTACTGTACCTTTTATAAGTGACCATTGCTACTCATACTTCTCACCCATCATGTTAAATGCAGTTTTTCCCTCAACAGAGGAAAATAGTTCTACCTCTTCTGGTTGAAAGTAGTACTATATCTTAGGTCAGCTAAGAATCATGTAGCTGCCTGATGAAAATGTTACTATGTCTTAAAATAAATGATCTAATGCTATTCTAGGAAGTATAATGTCATAACAAAGAGCAGGAAAGACAAAGGGGACAGCGTACTCTTTACTGCACTACAGAATTGGACAAGTGGTGTCTGCTTCAGATCTTGTTGCTTTTTTCAACCTGTGCTTTTCTCAACTTTTCACTGAAAAATAACTGTCCCCTTATCCCTGCTATACCTTGAGAATTCCCAGATTATTTTCCTGGGCATTACAGGATTATGTCTCAGAAACAAGGCTTCCTCTGGAATCCAAAAGCCTGAAAATAAAATAATTTATTTCTGAAAAGGAGGAAAGTCTTGCCGGTATTGTTTCCTATGGGTTTTGGATTACATACAAGGTAAATATCTTGTAGCATAGCAAGTTTCTTTTATTGTGGTCAGAGGAAAAAAAAAGGTTTATATTTAGCTCCTCAGAAGGATAAAACTCTTTTTGTCAAGTCAGATTTCATTATGTTTCAAAGAATCTTGACAAAGCATTTGGTTAGTGTAGCAGATTTATCGTGTGTGAACCCAAATTGACGGAGTCAGATTCCTTTTACTTCAGAGCAAGTGCAGATATTTTACTTTGTTCTGTGCTACAGCATGAAATTCGGGTTAAACTGGTCAGTTGGAACAGTGACATGGCTTTAAGTACCACAATATTTTTTTCTGGATTGTAGCTTGACAATACTTACTGTAGCTGTCCAGAAGGATTTTAGAATCTACATCCACTTAATTTGTTAGGAAATTACTGCAGCTAATATGAAAAACAGCCAGAAAACTCTGGCTTCCTTTCTTTGCTTAATCTTGTGTATCTGATAAAAGGTATAATGAGTACTGCCACCAAAGGTATCATGTAGGTTTTCCTTGTATAACAAAGGAAGTATGAGGCGCTCCCCAACCCAGACACATTTATATTTGGTTGGCTAAACAGGGGTTGAGTTAAACTTTTGTTCTGGAAAGATAAGTTAAAAATTATGTGAGCTTAAGTAGTATTTCCCTTTACTGTAAAGATATATTTGTCAACACAATGCAGTCAACTGAAATTTTATAGAATTTCACAGGATACAAAACTCCCGTCCCCTAGAAAGTCTGAAAGGATTTTCTTACAAGATCAATGAGACTATATAATTGTTGCTGGGTAATACTCAATATTTTGCAGAAATCACACCTCAAATATTATGTTATGACTCAGATTCTTTCTGCTTAAGCATTAGTATAAATTTCATTTCCAAAATGATGAAAATAAATAAAAATAATCAGATTCAATTGGAAAACTGCAACTGTAAGCATTGGTAAAACACTAGAACAAGGAGCCCAGAGATTGTAGGTGCCCCATTCCTAGAAATGTTCAAGGTCAAGCTGGTCCTTGGGGGATTGGACTTGACAACCTTTTAAGGTCCCTTTCAACCCAAGTCATTCTGATTCTGTGATTCATTTTAAGAGCAGTAGACATTAAGTGATAGGATGGAATGGGTTTCACTTACTCTTCCCATCCATAGGGTTCTGCCATATTCCTTAAACAATGCCATCTTATTACTTTCCTAGAACTCTTGGATCTGCCTAATAAATATCTTAATTTCAGAACCCTCCTTCTCTCGCTAACTTTAGCAACTCCAGACAAATTCATGACCATATTTATTCCTGGACACAGATCCTTTGGTCTTCTGTCTCACTAGATACCAGTGTGAAGTAGCAACATAAGTATTTTTTATGAACTGCTTATCTGAGGAGGTGAAAATTATTCATTACATCATCATCAGTGTGGCAGTAATGTCTGAAAAACTGTCTCCTCTCGTCAATCCAAACAGTGTTAAATAACACAGGGCCCAAGGAGAAGGAATGTAGATTAGAAAAAACTATCACACTGAGAAGTTAAGGAGATGATACAGAAGAAAGGGCTGATCAGTTGTGTTCTACTCTGAGCAGCAGGGGAATGTTGAGTAGAACTGGAGAAGAAGAGTTTAATTTTTCTTTATCCTGCAATTGCAATGAATAGAGTGCCAAAAACAAGTAATATATTTCTGAAAGAAGCTGCTTCTGAAGCAACTTAATGTTTTAGTAGTTTTCAGTTAAATCAGGCAGAGGAAATTAACAATGGACTTCTGTGTTAATGGTCTGGAAAATGCTGTGCTTCCTGTGAAAATGAAGTATAAAGGTGATTTGATTTCTTTTTCAGCGGTATTTTGAAAAAGGATGACCATAGAAGAACATTAATGATAATGATGAAGTGGCACAAAGAAGGAATGAAAGAGTTATAGATGCTTCATTAGGAAATCAGATTTATTTTTTTTTTAAAGAAAAGTAAAAGCCTGGAGGGGTGGTGCCATGAAAGACTCAGGACAAGTACTTAGAAGTACTGCATGAACTATCACAAAGACTGCACAATATGAAGAAAGACTCACCATGGCAAACACAAAATAAACCAAACTCATTCAAAAAAGGACATTTGTGTCAAAAAGACAATGACCTCAGTATTTATTTAAAAAAAAAATCTGCATATTTTGTGGTAAAAGCCAGAATTTGGGAGGGACTCTGAGAAAGAAAGGATTACATTGGACTGTATCCATGGCAAGGGACAAAAAAGGTGTGTAAACAGGACAAAGTGTCTAGTGCTGCTTGCTCAGGGAAAATATTCAAAAAAGCAATATTTGGCAATACAAGACTGTGAGGCTGCAAATGGGACAGCTTTTCTATTTAACATCTCACACACCTTTTGAAGACAGGACAGTCCTGAGGATGCTGTCACTACTCGATAAGTCAACAGCAGGCAGGTGGCTAAGGTGAAACTGATGTTTTGCAGAGATGGGTTTAGCCCATCTCACCAATTATGTCAGTTAAATACAAGGGTATAGAAAAAATAGTTTTGGAAAAGATGAAGTTTGTAGAAGTGGAAGGAAAAAAATTAAATCAATTTTTTTTAGTTAAAAAGTCACTGAACTTGTTAAAGGACAGAAACCATGACAAATTATGGAAAACCTGACATTGAATTTACAAGCACAGAGCAACTGCTTCAGACAGCTCCCAGAAAAAAAGAAATCCAGCCTGCAGAGGCACAGGAGGAGCTGAAAGTGCATGTGCTTTGGCAGAGTCATCAGAGGAAACAGGAGGGATGCTTACTGCTCATTTAAAAGCCCAGAACTGAGATGGAGTGATTTAGAACAGGAAGACTGTACTTGCAGATCCAAAGGATTGAACTGAGTACTTATAACATGGATGTCTTTCTAGTAAAGGGTTTAATGCCAATAAATTTGTTGTGCTGGATCTTTCCCTAAGGCTCTGATAAGTAGTAACACACCTGCAGGTATTGTTTCCAAGTCTGTATTAGAAATGCTGTTTCTACAGACAATTTAAATTTTGAGCATCATGAAAGATATACTTGATAAAAATTTATTTTCATATTATATATATTGCAGAATACAAAGGTGTATATAGGCTACATTTTGGTCTGAGGGAAACAAACCAAAACAAGGGAATAAACAAAAACTTTGAAAAATTTTAGAGAGAATCAGGTGTATGTCTAGAACTAAACAATTAAATCCTTGTGATATAATTTATTTACCAGTCCAGTTACCTCAACAGTGTTATCCACCATAGTGAAGTTCTCAGAGTAATTGTCATTAGATGGAAAATTAAATAACCATCAAAACTGAAAATATTCTAAGGTGGAAGAGCTATTGGCACTGCACATGAAAGGAAAATTATGAAAGATAAAGAAAAATCAATTAACGGTCACTATAAGCTAGATGTAATATTAACAAGAAGAAGAAGGAATTTAGTGAGATAAAGAGTGTGTCAGTTAATGTATTCAGTGACATTTCCATACTAATTAAGGAAAAAAAAGAAAGACAGAAAATACCTGAAAATACCAGAAAAGGTAGGTATAATTTTTGACATGGATATTTAAGTCTTTTAAAAGTCCCATTTTTAATATTCACAGAATAAAAGAAGGAAAAGGTCACTCAGTTCTCCTGCCAGTTCAGGCACAGATACTTCCCAGGACTTTCAACATTTCTCTTCCTGTATAATTTCAAGTGCTTCAGGCAATGAGAATCCCACCACCTCTCTTTAGAAACTGCAGCTTCATGTATTTAACTGTCAGAGAACACTTTCTAATATTCTGTTTAAATATTTTTTATCTTAATTTCATTCAATTTTTCATAATTATTACACCATTTACTACCATAAATAATTAGTTTCTTTCAATTTGAGCAACCTCAATTAATGCAACTGTCCTTTCCTCTAATTTTGTACTTTCCTTTAATTTGTCAACAGCTTTCTCAGAAAATGACATCCACAAATGAACTCAATGTTGTGGACATAACACAGTGATATGCCCACACCACCTGAGTTTCAACAGAGGGGTATGGGAGCTGACTCTGAGCGGGTACTGAAATCTCTCCTAAATACCCCTTTCTTTTTTCCTGACCTTGCTCAAAAGTGGTCTGTATTAGTGTGTGAGAAGCATGGTGCTAAAAACCCACAGTGCTTTGGAGTGGTCTCTTAGTGGAGCACAGCACTGGCATGTCCTAGAGGTATGGAGATGAGCGACTTGCATGAAACAGAAAAGCAATGCCACACTTCGACTGAGAATCTAAGGCGTTCCCTGGCAATGTCTGCTTCCCAGGAAGAAGCTGAACATTGCCTGTTAATGGGAAGTAGAGAATAAACCTATTAGGTTTTGTGTTTGCACCCAAAATTTCTGCTGTTGTAAACAACATTATCTCAAACTGTAAGTTGCTTTTCCATCTTGTTTCCTCTCCACTGTCCAGAAGGAATGGGGAGAGATAGAACAGCTTGGTGGGCACCTGACATCCAGCCATGGTAACCTACCACACTGCTTTACCAACAGGACACTATTCCTGAAGAGCAACAAAGAGAACTTCCCCACATTTTCCTCCTGACTTATTTTTCTTTTAAATTAAAAAAAAAACCAAACAAACAACTCTGATTCCTGATTCTTCAAGCCTTGTTGGTTATTCTAGCTCCAGTCAAGAAAATAAGATAAATCCCACAAATTATATAATTTTGGAATGTGTTTTGCTGAGAAATTAGTTTGTATTTTATTTTTCATTATAAAGAAAGCGTATCTTCAGTAAAAGAAAAAAAATCAATTATAACTATCTAACAAATTTTAGAATAACTCCCATCTCCCAGACTCTAGGCAAGAGATTACAATTCAAGAGTTGCTTGAGTGCATGGTGAAGCAGGAGGCATCAGATGGAAACCTTTTATTTATAAAATAAAAGAAGCATTTCTGGAGATAGACAAAAATTATAAAAGAATAAGCATGGGAAGAGTTAAAAAAGACAGAGGAAAATGTGTGCAAACCAAAGTAGAAAAATCATCTGGAGGGTCACCAAGGTCATAATATATATTTTAAAATAGCCTGCAGACAGTGCATAAAAGGCACTATAAGCATTCAAAACAAACTAAAAGGCATATTTCACAAAAAGAAGTTGAGTTTGAAAGCACAGGCTCTGGAGTTCCCTGTACCACTGTGACTTTCTATTATCCAATGTTCAACATTTTCTCAGCTGTCATACCCATAATAATCCGCTGCCCAAAGCCTGGAGGATGTGAGTAAAAGCCAAACACTCCCACTTCAGTTCACCAGACAGCATCACATTCCTACTAATGTTTTAACCCAGAGCACCCTCCCAGTGAACCTGTGTAGTGTTCAAATTACTTAATGCCATTACTTGATCTGTGCAGGCATGGATAGTGATTTCTCGTTGCCTCACTCTCAAAAAATCTGTTTGCCTGGCCCTTTGGAGTTTACATGCTACCTGTTTTTCCTTGCTTTTATATTTTTAACAGACTTTTCTGTAACAACAAAAGTTACCTCAGTACTTTCAGACCTACCTTACAGCTAAAAGGAATGAGACCAGAGAGAGCTGGTTAACTTATCACAAAGCAAGAAAGGAATAAAAACAATAAATATCACACTAGTATGACTAGTAGAGAAACAAACCCAAAGAAATAATGTTATGGAGGGATAACCAGGTAGCTGAAACTTGATACCAACTTGATTTGGGGAAAAAACTTTTCTGTTGAGAACTATATATAAACCTTTGCCCCAAATAAGGGACAAGAAAATTAATTTTAAAAAATGTAAAACCATGGGGAAAATTCCCAGGCAGTTTCCTTGGAAACAAAATTAAATCAGGAAATTCAGATTATATTAATATTAATAAGAAAAAGTAATTTGTATATTGGTTTCATTGAAAAGCATTTAAAAAAGCATAATTTTACTAAACAATAGGAACATGTAGTACCATAATGCTTGATAAAATGTGAAGGTATTATATATGTTAATTAATGCAACAGGTCACCAGATAATTTAAATTTTTATTGTGTATTTCTGCATAATAGAGACCTTTGTGATTAAAGAGGACTCCTTATTTACTTACACTTCATTGCATGCTTGGGAGTTTTACTGGAGCAGGTCTTTCCTCAGTTATTATATCCACCTACTGCTACTTGTCCTTAAGAAAAAAGCAGTGCATGCGTGAACCAGTGAGTCCCTGGTGAAAACATCTGGCCAACAGAGGGGATACAATAACTAGCCTGTTGTAAAAAGAATACCTGAATCCACCCCATAAATAATGAGTCATGGTTGCCTGCTGACTAGATACCAGATTTTGTAAAGATTCTTGGCCCAGACACTCAGGTGTGGTTGGAGGCTAAAGGTCAAAACCTGCAAATATGTAAATAGTGAAATGATTTAAATATTTATGTCAGCAGCTAGGAAGTCAAGCAAACAATTTAATCTCAGCTAAGGAGATAACCACTCATTAAATGCCTGCTTCACATTTCAGTCAATAGAGCATCATCTCTCACACAAAAGTTGCATTATCTGTTTTGAAATTGCTATCACACAACTTAAGCTTAAGGCTTAAAGCACTCAACAGTTATGTTGAGTTATGGACTTGTGCAGGGCACATGTTTGTCAAGAACAAAAGAACAAAGACATATCTATTTTGTTTACTTTTTATTATTTTCTGCTTAGAGCCATGTATAAAATATTTTCTCATGGATTTCTCAAAAAAGATATGGTTTCTTAAAATGTCTACTGAAATAATGCATTGACAGGTTCTCAGGTCTATTTACTCTTTACAATACTTTGTTTAACTACTTTATTTTGATTTCCCTGACAGCAAAACACTGTTTTGACTCTGAAAAATGCAGTGAAACCTGTACAGGCTCCTTTTATTTTTGTTGACTTACACTGTGCTATCTATAAATATTTTAAAAGATCAAGAAGATGGATTACAGCCCACCCACTCTTTTTTTCTTTTTCTCAGACATGTACACATTTAAAATTGCACGAATGTCTGTTGAGTGGGGCTTGAGAGTCTCCCTGGATCTCTATTTCCTATTCAGAAGGAACAGGGAAAAGTCAGAAGTGAGCCTATCTGCGTAACCATGACAACAAGCACTTGTATATAATGCTTATCTATATAGCAGAGTTTCTGATTCCTTCAAGAGTTCACACAGCCATAGGCTGAATCCTTTGGTAAGCTGTCTGAGCCATGTCAAATAGTTCAGAGGATTCAGGTTAGAATTGCTGGGCATTGTAAACACTGTCTGCACTGAAGAATTAATGAGCAAATGGGCTAAATGGTGGAACAGAGACAGGGCTGGGTCTGGAAGGTGAGAGAAAGAAAAACAAAGTGTCAGTAATTTTCTAGCGATTAATATTTCGTGGATTAACGTGGAGTTAAGAGAGCTCATCCATTGTTATTCACGTCAAATTAATGCCTAACAGATAATGTATATGGATTTTTGGAGAACTGGGATTTTTTAGAGATAGTAGACAGTGAGAGGCATTATGCCAGCTGAGTGTAAAAGGCTAGTTGATCAATAATTAAAAGAAACATATTGAGTTGAGGTTAGCATTAAGTTATTTGGGGAATGAAGAATTCTCAGTTATGCAACCATCATTATTTCTTTTTTTTTTTTTTTTTAAATGAATTGTTTATTGTTTTGTGAAACAAGGATGAATTCTTGTAAGATTTTTGGAGTAATACATAAAATTACCAGTGTCTGCAACCTCAGTGGTTATTCTCCCTTTAACATTGTTAAAATTTATTGTTATTACTGAGAAAATATTATGCTCATTTTACATATAGATATTTATTCTCAGGTATACATTTATGTTCTTTTATAATCTACCATGTTCCCAATATCCTCATAGCTCCCTGTCTGGTACTTGAGGAGATGGTCTCCAAAACTATGCCTGCTTTGAATTTCAGGTGCTGGGATTTTTCAGTAGTTTCAGAAGTCTGCCCTCACACTTTTCAGACTTTCTGAAATCTGCACTCACACTTTCATACAAATGTTAAAGAATACAATACAATAAAAAATTAGACTTTTCACAATAAGGTCATTGCATTTTTATTCTTCTTTTCCCTTTCTTTTCTTCATCTGAAAAGTTTAGCCCAAGTAACTTTTGGCTCTTGGAAGATTTCTCTTGGTAAGAGCCATGGCCAGAAGGGTTTTGCCTTGCAGATTTTAAACAGAATAAATAGGTCAAAAATCAGACTAATAATTATAGAGCTAATTGTAACATTAATAGAAGAAATTGTGCTACCACAACTTGATAGCTGAGTAATTCTCATGACTAGAGGTAAAAAAAAAAGACTCAGAAAGACAGATAAAGAAATTAGATTTTCAGTCTACTTTAAGCAAAAAAAGATAAATATTGACATGAGTCATGTAATATTTAAATGTTAAAAGAAAGAACAAAAGAACAAAATATAAAACTTTTGCATTCCTTCCTTTGTTTCATAGAGGCAGAATGAATGTCTCCAAATTTAAAATTAAGTAATTACTCTAAAACTATTCTTTTTATCCTTTTGATAAGACAAAACATATTCTTTTGCTTTAATACATAAAGTATTCAATAGGTTTCAAATGACTTTTCACTGAAGACCACACAAAACTCTAATTTAGGAAAAAAACACGTCTTCAGTGGAAAAAAGTCTGCTAGGCCACCAAAAAGGCTTCTGAAAGCACAAAGAGACACTGTAACATCTGAAGCAGATTTTTTTTTCTTTTCAGAAAATGCAGTAATTAAGGGAGAAAAATCTATTCATTTATACATTATGATAATTTTACCTTGGATAATATGTCACTCATTAGGCCAAGCAATTTCTGAGCTTGAACAAGAGTGTGAATAGCATTTTTCTTGGCTCTCTAGAGATTCTTAGCTTGATTTCCAATGTGGATATAAGGAAAGATGACTAGGTGGTAAAAATCAATTGGCAGAATTGTTTTCTACCTTTTTCTTCTTCTCTGCCTGAAGATATGTACTTCAGAGTTCTGAATGCTAGTCATCAGGGCAAGTATGATCTCATTTCTTTCATGAAGATTTGGTAGAATCAGCTCCCAATCTGCCTAGTCTAACATACCTATTATTAATACCAAGTAATTATACTGCAACATCCTACTACATTTCTTAAAAGGCTACCGATGCTGACCTTGCCTGTAGGAAGCAGTTGAAACTTTTGTAAGTGCTACAGTAGTTTGCAAAGAAATTAATGCCACCAAAAATACAAAAAGTAGAAGACAATTAGACTCAGACTGAGCGACTTATTGTTACCACATCAACTGAGATCATCTCAGGTACAATAGAAAGGGATAGATCAGAACCCTGTTTTAAAATGTTAGCTTAGCGAGCAGAGAGTGAGAAAACTGTCCATTCTACCCATCTACTCTTTTGAGGCCAAACCAAGTGAAATCACTCCTGGACAATCTCATGGAGGAAGTTAGTTTACGAATCTCCTGGACAATCTCATGTTTGTTTGCAAAGGTTTCCCAGTATTGGTGATCTTTAGGATGTACAGAGAAACAGAAGGCTTTTGATCTTTGTTACCAAACCAGTAAGAATTCCTTCCACCTTGATCCACTTTTCTGTGACCTTACTCTGTATATGTTTCCCTTCTTCTGCCATTTTTTACTCTTATCTTCCAAATTATTCCTGCATATGAGCAGGTAAACTGTCCACCTCTGTAATGCCTGAGAAGGATGAGTTGAAGGGCCAACCAGAACAGCCAAAAAATGCCTTAGAAAAAAGAAGTGCACCAAGTCCTAGGGGAATAGCTGTGAGAGGCAACTTGTCACTTCTAAGTATCTACCTGTGACTGATAAACCATCTTAAAAATCTGATATTTAGAGATAAATTTTTCTTATGATTTATTATACTACTTACATTTCTCTTTTTGGCTAGCTATTTTGTCAAAATTAGAAAAGTAACTGCTGTTCTCTCTGCTGTTTCAGGGTTAAAATTAACCTCTTCTTTCCTGCTCATATGGGTTGCTTAGGAAAGACAAAACTTTATCAAATAACCTCTCTGTGGCAAACAGGCATGAATTATCTTTGCTTTGCATAATACTACATTTCCTATTTTCTCTCTTCTTTTCATGCTGCACATTACTTTTCCCAGTTTTGGGCGTGGGCTTCTTTTGTTTATATTTTCCATAGGAGTAAGTAAAGAAGCCCTAGACTAAAATCTTGAGCCATGTTTAACTGCCTAATATTATGCAGTGAAAAAGTTGTGTTCATACTTCTGAGCTTTCTGGGTCCATTTAGTTCTCTTGAATTAAGAAAGTATCATCTTTCCAACCTTGACAAGTTCAAGATTTACAAAACATCCTCAGGAACCAACACTACACTTTTGGTTTGAGTAAAAATTATTTTCATATTCAAACTGCCAGTTATATTAAGGCAAGATTTGGCATTTTGAATTATAATCAGATGAGGCCAAAGGTAATTCAACACAGATAGCTCACCATGTCCAACAGAACTGTGTATTTGGTTGTAGTAAAAATAATGAAATGTGTAAGGGGTTCTGTTTATGAATTTACTATAAAACATGAGCTTGCTTGCCTGTAGCTAGTTTTTATCTTCTTTAGCCACTAGCCTTAATGTCTCACTCTGATGGATTCTCACTTTAAGAACATGGGATGAATTATGTATCCTTGGCTGCATAACCTAAGAATGAGCTCAGAGTCCTCTCAATATCTACCTTTTGATTACCCTGCTATTTTCATGACTTCTGACCAGCTTTTCCCACACCATGTTGATCAGTACCCAGCTGTCATAACAAGAGCTTACCCACCTGTCAGCTGTAGTTGATTTGCCTATGATTTTTTCTATTTCATAGATGTGTTCCTCTGTAATGGAAGTCAGGCAGAAGACACTACATTCTAAGAGTCTTGAGCAAGCCATGTCTGCTTTACTAGACCCTGTGCTTAGCACTAGACAAGCCTATATGTTAGCATGAGTGACCACAGTAAAATCCCATATGTATAAAAGTATAAAAAATGTGGTGGAATACCTTAGATACATGCCATCCCTGGATACAATTGCTAGATGCACGTAGATAGATATGCTCTGGTGACCATAAACTCCCTATGTCCCCAGAAAAGATATATTCTTGTGTTTGCTACATTAAAGAGCAGAGGAATGGGAGGGAGGGTGAACCTTTCCACAGCCACCCTCTAGCTGTCCACCTGCATTCCACCCCGTGCTGCACAAAAGTCTTGTTCCAGCATCTGCAAGGATGTAAGGTTTAGTTTCTGTGTAGGATTCCCTTCCTCTTTCAATCTCATTATTAAAGCAATTTTACTATGTTATGTTTTGCCTATTACCAAACAGTTCTGGGTGCTGTGTTTACACCAGGGTGTTCTGAGATGAAATGGGGACAACAGCATTTAGAGACCACTCAAAGCCCTCTTCTCTGATTTATTACCTTCCATTTTTATGTCTGGTTTTGACAAATAGCAGCATTTCTTATGCCTCTTTGTAACTAGATCCTAAGAGCAAACTGAACCATCTTTGCACTGGTGGTTGAACAGGTAGGGAACCTAGAATGGCTGTAGATACGTGTCATATTAATATAAAGGCTTTTACTTACATAGAAGCAGAGTCCTTCCCTACGAAACTTCAGTCTCTTTTGCTGCTTTACTTTCATGCACAGATATTGCAAGCCTGCAAGTCTTGCCTCTCTCTTTTTTTTTTTTTTTTTTTTAGGCAGAAACATGACTCACAGTTTTTCCCCTTCTTTTTTTTTTTTTTTTTTTTGCAGGCAGAAACATGAGCATTCTTGGCCTGAAAGCCCTGAATTCTGAATTTAGTCCTTCCTAAAGGAAGGCTACATTGAAAAATGCAGAAGGGTGAACAGAAGGGAAGAAACATCATCCTGGAAAATGCATTTCTCTGCTTTCTCCCTGGGTCACTAAAAATTTATCAGAGTGAAAAAATAATGCCTACATAACTGACAAAAGTATTTCCTGAATTAACCCTGTCTTCACACAAAGGAACCATCACATGGCTTTGTCTAGGCTTGTAGAACATCTATAGTTTCACAGCTTTTGGCTTTTTTCTCAATTTATCCCAGAGCTGCAACGATTTCACAGTGCAAATGACATTTGACAATTCAGCTGCACTGGTAAGGAGTGAATTGATAATTGGTGAATTTGTAAACCCTGGTTATGGAGGTGAGAATGGACACTGGCTGCTGGAATTAGAGGTACTACACAGAAGACTACATAGTCCTCCCTTGTTTCATGCCAGAACAGATATGTCCCTGTAATTCTCATAGCACAAAGATATCTTTTTTAAACTTTTTTTTTCTGAGAAAGAGTTAAACATGCAAACAAAAATAAAATCACAAACAAAAGAAACCACAAACCAAAACTGAAATTCCTAATCCCACCTTGATGCAAATCTGTCATGTAACAATAATTACTAAATTTTTCTAGCAATCTCAGGGGTGTTAGCATTTTACTCTTGCTGTCTTTATTCCTCACTAGTGCTGCTGTGATAGTATAACAGAATACATATCTATGAACCTTGTCTTGAGCAACATTTCATCAAAACATTCTTAAACACCATTTTGTACGACTTGAAGTTAACTTCAGGCCTTGGGTATGAAATTTTCCAATCTATTTTCAGGAATTTTGAAAACATGCAAAAGGCTGTTCTCCTGCATTTAGTTGTGCTTTTTTTACTGCTTTGTGGTTGTAGGCACTTAGGAAACTGCAAAATGCTGTCTGATTTCCTGTGAAGATCAGTAACTGGATACTTTCCCTTGTTAGGTCTGCAACTTGATTAATCTTCTGCATAACCCTTCTTCTAGATTGCAGCTGTTTTCAGCAAAGGCAATGGATGTTTTGCCTTAAATGAGGTCTTGGATGTGCAATGGGAATCAAAATATGTAGCAATGCTTTACCAGGCTTCTGCTTCAAAAATTATTCTCCTAATCATTAACTATGTAGTGATCACATAGATTTAAATAATTTTAGATCTTAAATTTATATTTGGACTTTAAAACAAGCAAAAATAAACAAACTTCTTTAGGAAAAATATAGGGTTTACTGTTAGCAATTATAATACTCAAAAATATATGAAAGGAATTGTATTTTCCTTTCTGAACAATTTTTACATATTAAATTGTCATTTTATGTTAAAACACATCTTACAGAATTTAAGGCATTATAACAGAAACTAAATATTCAGTTGCATCAAAGAAAAAGCTCCTCTTGATCCTGCAAGGGCAAATATCAAATATCAAATCAATCAATTTGCATTTGTTTTAATCAAAAAATGTCACCATCAATTTCACATGGAAAAAAAATCACTTATAGTGTTGGATACACAATACTCAACTGGCTATGGCCACAGGTTTCTGTACATACAGTGAATGGGTTTTTGTTGAAACAAACAAAAATCATTAAATTGTACTGTTACTGATGCATTGAATTCTGTGGTTGGTTTTGGCCTGTGGACTTTATGCACTCTAAGCCCCTGTCATATCAAATCTGACTTTCTCAAAGTCCATTGCAGGCAAACTCAAGCTTTTGATGATTTGGATAAAAAGCAATTGCTGAGTATTTGAACATGAGCTGCAGTCAGCATGGAGAGCAGTGTGGCGAGTCAATCTCCTGATACTATATCAAAGAGCAAACTCACACTAAGTAAACTCTGAGAAATCCCTAAAATCTCTCAGTGCTTTCTTTTTACTAGCAAGGCACCCAGTATCACAATTCTCCATTTTGCAGGACTGCCTGGTCAGGCTTGGGTGGAGCAGCCCCAGGTACTGCTCACACCTCAGCCTGAGGGGATCCTCTTGCCCAGCAGAGAATCTCCACCCTGGCAGGGCTCAGAAAGCACCACAGACCTCCTTGAGAAAAGCAGCTTTTCCCTGTTATACAGCAACAGCCACAGCTTAATTAATCTGAATAGAGAATGGTTCAACTCCTTTATCTGACTGAGGATTTTGCCATGCAGCAGAATGCTCTAATTACTGAGTATGGACATCTTCCTATCATTCTCTTGAAAGTATATCAGGACAGTTTTTTTCAATTTATACGCATAGTAAGTGGAAAACAAAACTATTTCTCATAAAGAGGAGAAAACATATGAATAAACCCCATTTTATCACTAGGGTAAAAAGTCCATAAGCTTGTATAGAAAGTTTTACCTAAAAATATCATCTGAGAGCAAAAAGAGGCCGTATTGATGCTCAGGAAGCATAACTTTATAGGGTGGGACAGGATATCTGATTTACAGTAACATAGCAGAAGTCATGGGGAAACAAATTAATAAATTGAAATTAAAATAAAAGACACCAATTTTACATTACGTTTGTGAAAGCAAGCTGAGTTTTGTTTAAGACCTGAAGGCTTTCACCATAGTATTTCACCTAAGAGGGAAATAAACCATGAAAACTTAGCAGGAGAAATAAGAGCTAGAAAACATAGATATGCCTACAGAAGAAGAACTGAAATAATAAAGAAAAGCTGAAAGACCTTTCTCAGGAATGAAGGAAATAAATCAAAAATAATTAAGACCCTTGCTTGGGGCTAGATAGTATAAATCAAAAAAGCCTTAACTTGTAAAGAAAATTTAATTTAATTTAAAAAATCTTTCCTTGTGCCAAAGATTTATCATTTTTAATGCCCAGTGGGGCCAGAATAGGTTTTTTTTCCCTTTAACCCTAAAGAGATGCTCTTCTGTTTTTGTTGATAAGTCGAGGTGACTTGTGTGTTACTAAGCCTTCTGAATTTTTTAATCTGATTTTTCTTTCATCTTCAAGAAAACAAAAAAGTATTTTAATATCTCAATATCTTGCATTTGATTGGTTACTGTAAAAAAGAATTAGCCTTGAAAAAGTTAAATTTGAAGTTTCTTTTTCCAAGATATTTTTAGTTCTCCATCATGACTATCACCCCACTTTACATCACTTCATTTTAAATGATTTTACATATCTGAGTCTAGCAATTGAGCAGCACTACCAGCTGATAAGTACAGTTCTGTAATTGTTACATACTCAATGGTTAATGCTGCAAATCAGACAAATTTGAGACCAAAATTCATATTATTATCTGTCAAGGAAATCTCATTTGAGTGCATAAGGCAGAATTTCAGTCAAATCAGTAGTGCTGCCATGACAAGGGATGTGGTTGGGAAATGGAATCTGAAAAATACCCAAGACCATGAACAGAAATGTGATTAGTGAAATCCATAATTCCCTGATATTTGAGCTTCAAATGGTCATCTCTAGCTAATGAGTCACAAATGAAAACCATGCCAAGGGGCAGAGGAGGAAGGAGGACAGAACAGCGTAAGTAAGGCAGCAATAGCATGGGAGGGGGCACAAATGAGGTTTTCCTGCTTTTGTTTCTGTAAGCAATGCCATCACTGCAAGAAAACTGTGAAAGTCAGCAAATAAAACTATGGAATATGAAGAAGATAGAGCTATAGTACAAAGGAGAAGGCAGACACAAAGGGAGAGGGGAACCATCAGGTGTATATGTCTGAGGTGAGATAGGCCTGATTATCCAAGGCATGATCAGCCAGGTGGGAAGGGTAGAAAAGCTGAAGCCAGAGAGAGAGAACTTGATTGTTCCTTATGATTAAGTACTTGAATTATAAGACTGTTCAGTGGGAGAAAACAATGAAGGATTCAATGTGTCTGGCTCAGAATAACTTCTGTGATCCCTGGATACTAAGTCATATCACCCCCATTGTCAGGCAACTCCAGTGGCTGCTCATTAATTTCAGAACCCAGTGCGAAAGGAACTTCTTGATTGTAAAACTCTCCATGAGTTTGCTACAGCCTCTCTCTACTTCCTCTGCACATCTAGCACTGGCTTACTCTTTTTCCCTCCAGACAACACTGCTGGTGTGATTAAAAGCGCTTGTTTCTACTGTGCCACAACATCACTTACTTTCCTGGTTTGCCAGCAGCTGTGTGAACACAGATTATTAATAGAGCTTGTGCTGTCAGAGCAGGAAAACAAACCAGTACTGAGAAACTGTAATGTGCAGGATTTTGAGCAAGGAACAATTCATGCCTGAAGATGCATTTTAAGTCCTGCAGCTGGATATGCAATGTTTAACAAATGTAGAAGTCTGTGGCCATGATGTAGCTGCTATTGTGCATGATGTCAAATGATCTTGCAATTCACTTCTTGTCTCTAACCAGTGAAAACAATCTGATAGATTAGGTACTAATACTTGTGAATTAGCTTGGTGTTAACCTAGGGTACCAGAAAACAGGAATATCTAAAGGCCTTCAAAAACACTTGAGGCACCATACTTTAATTTGTGAAAGTCTGTCACATTCCTGATAATTCCATTGTATATCTGTTGCTTGTTACAAGACTGGTTAGCTGTCACACCTTGTTAAGCACCTTGTTAAGGCTCTCTGGTGTCCATATTTAAGCTTTTAGTTTGATTTGATATTGCTTTTGGGCCAACAAATGGATTGATTTTTAGGACTAATTTCTTTTTGTTGTTGTTGTTAGTAAAAAATATGACAAACACACAAACAGAGCATCTCAGAAATAAGTTTGCTTTCCAAAATATCAATGCTGTTAAAGGCAGCTAACCCCATTACACATTCTTCTCACAGCTACAAGTTAGAAAGATTCCAAAGGAATGAAAATTAATTAATGAGATTTGCTTTCTTGTTTCACATGTCATGAGGAGTCAAGTACTAGCACCTGTCCAAGGTGTCTTTCACTGAATATTGTCCTTCTCTAAAGAAAACAGAAGAACAGGATTTGGACATTCTATTCTGCTTTAAAAATGCTTTACTGCAGCCTCTTTATGTCATTCTTTGGTTATAAGTCCTGACAACATCCATACACAACTAGTCCAGGCTTCTGCCCAGCCCAGAACTCTTGGAGCCCTACAGAATTCAGACTTGGAACAACCAATAAAAATACACTTCTACACTCTATGACTGCACAAAGACTGAAGATTAAAAATTATAGAATATGTGACAGTTAATGTTTTCCTACTTCCACAGAAGCACAGGAGTGCTATCTCTATGCATAAAGTAAAATTATTTTATTTCAGTTGGAAGTCTTCCTAAGATTATCAGAGAGTTGTGATCCAAAACAAAGAGTTGATCAAAAATAACTTTTTTCTACTCTCTAACACTGATATAGAGAATCACAAGCCGGATCTCAGATAAATGTGAGACCTGGAGAGGCAATATCTCAGCCATAACTTTCAATGTGACAGAAGGAAATGACTGAATCAGACCTTAATTCTCCACCCACACAAATGAACCCTAGCTGATGGTTTAAATGCTGAGGTCACAGGAGAGAATGGCTGTTGGCATGTCATGGAGAGCTGTCCCTTTGAGAGGTCCTTAAAAACCAGCCAGACCAAGCTGCTGCATTGGCACAAACTCATGTAAGAAATTACTTGGAAGGTAGGTGATGGAAGAAGCAAAGACCTGCCATCTAACTTTGTCCTGAGGAGGTTCTCAACCAAACCTGATAGGGAAGACTTGGGTTATAATTGTCTGTGATGTGACATAAGGGCAGCCCTTCAATGCAATGTTCCCTTTGAGAAGAGCTACCATTTCTGCCAGACAGGTTATTGACAAGGAATGAATTTATGTTCAGAGGTGAGGCAAAATATGTAAGGAAGTAATCTGAAAGACCCTACTGAAATCACAGGGTTGGGAGACATTTTTCCTGAAAAATACAGATGTGTCCTAACAAAATCTGTTGACAGAATGAAGCAGAGAGGTATTATGAACAGAGGATAGACTGTACAGAAAGAACATAAGCATCACCTTAAAGCTGAAATAAAAATGGGGTGAAAGGTACAGAATATGAGAATAGACCAGTACAGAAAGAGTCAGAATGCAAGGCCTCACACTGGGAGAATAAAATAATGTTGATTTCTGCAATGAGCCTGGAGATAATGGACTGTGATGACTGAATAAAATAAATTGGTCCTTGTTTTGATCTCATTATGTGTATAATTCATCAATGCAGTGCCTGTGAAAAGTGAGTTTAAAATGCAGCCATCAAGCTGTTTTCAAGTAAGCTTAGGAAATCTTCAGCCTATTGTGCAGAAAGCCAGTAAGAGTTCAGTGAACACTGTGCAGAGCCATTACCACAAAAGAGGGATTCAGATTGGAATTGGTACAGACACATAAGAATGATTAAGGCACTGTATGGCCTGTCTTACTAAGGCACGCTAGGAGACTGGGTTTGTCCAGCAGCCCAAAATGTACAACAAAAGGGAGAAGACTGATTTGTCTTTGTGCATCAAGAAGAGAATGTCAAGCACTAACATTAAAGACAAGGACAGTGCTGAAACAAGGACAAATGGAGATAAAAATCCTGTGCATACATATATCATAACTCAGAAGAAAGTTTTTAACCTACAAAGCAACTGGGGGATCAAAGAGTAGGACATCAAAAGAAAATACTTGGCATGTTTTCAGAAGGATTCTCCTGTCCCTAATACAGAATCACATAATTGATGACGCTGGTATTTTGCACCATTCCAGCCTTCATGCTAAACCCCACAGGACAGTTTCTGATATCTTTGCTTGTGTTTGACAACTGATCAGTCTTGCTTCTGTTATAAATTTTGCTGCACTGTTCCCTGTCTAACCAGAAGAAGCCCCCAAACACTCCTGTTCAATCTGTTTGTGTCACAGGACCTGGGCAGAAAGAGAACTTCAACTTACTCACAGGGTTACAGTGTACTCCATACAACTGCCTCAAGGAAATCATGGGTGAAAGCAAGGCAGCATCATAAGTGAACAAAAGTAAGTGAACAAAAGGGGTTGATCCCATAAGACACTTAATAGAGACAGATAGGTAAGTTCAATCCATCACTGCAGACAGACTTTAAAAGGAAGAAATCAGAAGGTATTCAGTGCACCTATGAATAGAGGACTAAGATTATTTTTTTCAGGCTGAGAGTCAGGGCCACAGTAAAATGTTGGAGTATATCAAATGACTGGCATCTGATGTTAAAGGCAAAAGTTTTAGCCATTCATTGATTTTGTGAAATAACCAGATGTGTCTTGTCTCTACCCAGAAAAAACTAAAATATATTCAACATGCAATTTATGTACAGAACTATGTATATATAGATATATATACAACCACTATCTATATATTTGTCATTTAGTTATAACTAAAGGAAGAGAAAAATATAAATACTGATGTATAAAATGAAAAAAAAAAAGGCAAATAGAAATATACATGCCAGGTGCCCACTGGTATTTATACACATTCAGTGAATTTGCAGTTTTATAAGGTTTTTACTTCTGTTCTACACCAAAACATTAGTAACACATGATAAAATGTGTTCATTATTTATTATTGACAAACAAATTATGCACATGCTCCCCTAGAGTGAGAAAACTGGAGATAAACAATCTGCAAAGAAAGAGGAAACATAGGAAAATCTAGGCAAACAAGGAAGGAATCCTTTAACAATTGGAAAAACATACTGATACAAGATAAACAGCCACCCGGGAGTTAGACAGATGATTTGGAGATAAATTAAATAGCTTCCCAAGAGACATCAAGTGTTGGTACATATTCGTCAATAACCATTCAGAAGTGATAAGGAACTCTCCACGGCCATCTGGAAACGGCTCTAGCCAGCCTGGCCTGATTGATTTTATTAGCTGCACAATCTCATTTCTGTTTGATTGCTTTGTATCTGTATATGCATTAGGGGAGAAAGCATTTGCAATTTTCTCAAGTCTGCTGTTTGCTCCTCTGGACTCTGCTCCTCTCCATTTTCAAAGTCAATATGATTTTTCTCCCCTCTAAGATAAGGCCTATTTTGCTCTGCTGTTCATACAGAGATTTCAAAGTAGTATCCTCCTGAAAAAAGGTGGAGGGAGAAAAGAGCAGGATTTCACATTTACCCTGAGGATATAAAGCAGAAAGGTAAGGTTGGTGTGTGGTGATGAAAAGGCCTTCCCCAGTACAATCCTGGGTGATCCTACCTGTTAACACTTGCACTGCAGAATTTACACTTATTTCTCACACCAAGGAATGTCTTATCCCCAGGAATATTTGAAGTTTCTCTTCATAGCCATGGAGAATGGGATTTGGCATTTCACAAAAGATGCAATATAAAAGTCACTCTGTCAAATATCAGGGAAAATCACCTAATGCTTTAATGCATGTGAAAAGGAGAAGTTTCACAATACCCCTCCATCTAATTAGGCCTCTAGCATTTTATAGATCTGTTCTCCTTGTACACTCCTTCAGTGATTACAATCTTAATTCCAAAACACATTTGAAACACTTTGGAGTATTTTCAAGAGAATCCCTTCTCTCACAGCAATAAGCTATAAAATGTACATTTGAATTTACTGGTTAGAGCTATCTGTCCTGCTGAAGAGGGAAGGAACAAAGAAAAGAAGACCAGATGAATAGTTTGGATAATATTTTTATTATATTAGTTCACTAAAGCAGATGTAGTAGGAATGATCAGTGGGGATATACACAAATTGAAACAAGCTGTAAAGTTACAAGAGTATACAGCATGGATGACGCATTTACATTTTTAAGAAATTAATATTTGGCAGAACTATGCTCAGGAGGGTTCTTTAAAATATGGCAGTGCTTTTTTGCTGGATGGATGACTATTTTTCTATGTATAAGACAAAAGTAGTGACAGTTATAGGAGGTTTTTTCTATATTCATTAAAATAGCTATAAAAATTAATGTAAAAATGTCATTATAAAGTGTCCTGTAGAGGAAAAGTAGATGAACTGAAAATACAGGAGGCATAGGCAGACATACAATTGATATCTTTTTTTGTAACTATGCTTACAGAACACTCACTGCTGTGATAGCTACGGGCATCTGAGTGCCAGATATTTGAAAAGCAATCTTTATGAAACTGAGATGACAGTCAGTAATGCTGATATTCAAATAGTATATAACCCATTTTCAAGCAGTTTGGGTATTCAGCCAAATACCCGAAGGTTGAATATTTAGTTTTTTGAGGAATTAATCCATCTGTGTAGATCTCTTGGCCAGTTTCTTTGGAAAGTTTTGGTCTTAGTGGTTTATTTTTGGGGCCTGATTCATGCTGGCTTACTCCAGCTTTCCAGGTTTTGTCTGAAGGGGCATGAGAAACCTGAGACTGGGTGGGAAGGAGGATGCAGAGAGAAGTCAGGATGGCAGCTCCTGCACCTGGGCTGTCCTGCAGTGGGTTCTGTCCTAGCCCAGCAATCCTCAGCCAGGCACAGAGAGCTTCCCCACAGCCCTGTCCATGCAGGTGAGTAGAGCATAAGAGAGCTCCACCTCTCTTACAAAACCAGGCAATTTTAAATTAGGAGCCAACCCTTAAGCACCCTGGTGGGACAGAACTCTTAATTTTTTCCAAAAGCCTGATCCAATTTCCACTGGCATAAAAGCCAGCTATGGGTATGCTTAACTACAAGCCTTAAGTCAGATATAAATAAGCTTAATTATGGGCCCTACATCAGTAATGAGCATGCTTAACTATTATATTTGTGTTCAGCCTTGCTATCTCTAGGGTAATTTTAAATTTTCTTGGCTTGTGTTCAAAAAAATTGTTGGTGTAACTTCCTATTTTTGTTCCTGTTTCTATTATTAAAAAGAGCAATGGTGAACATATATATCTTCCAGGAGACCATAAAGAATTCCAATGTGTTATGTTGGTCTGTTATGATTAATTAGCACTACATGTCATTTTAATAACTTTATCTTAAACATCAGCTGTTAAAAATGTTGTAAAGCGATTTTCATTCCAAACAACTTTGTGTAGTATTTCAAATTCAGACTTTAAAAAGGTACTTAAAATACTACTACTTTGGACTGTACAGCTACATTAATTAACCATACCCATCCATAATCAAACATATTAATCTTTTCATGCTGAAGAGGTAATTTCTTCTGCCTGCAGACAGATCTTTTTATTTGAATATAATATATCTAGCATTTATTTAAATAACAGAAAATGGTCAGTAGGTTGGCTCAATTCTTTCCATTGACAGCAAAGACTTATACATTTTAAAGTGGTAACTGGGTCTTCTTCACATGAAACATCTACAAATTTAATTTTTCAGTCAAAGTAACATTGACTTCTATCCTCTACACAATTGTTTTTCCGGCATTATATTTCCTTCTTTGGTTAAATTTTCAGTCATCCCTAAAATCTCTCAATGCTGATCACTTTCAGAGGACTTAATGATAAGACTATTTGAAACAAACTACTATTTTAAGCACAATCCATAAATATAATATATAAATATTTTTATTCCTATTTTACATTGCTTTTAAGAACTAAGAATGTGCAAAAAACTCAAGATACTGGCAGAAAGATGGGAGAAGACCTGGACTAGCATCACAAATAAACCACTTTGTTGCACATACAATGAAGATTTCAGTTCTGAAATTGTTAGCAAGAGAGAAAATATTAACTTTGCATGATATGAATAATTTCTGGATAAATCTATTTCAGTTTACCTATCCATATCTTATTTAGTGTCTACAGTCCTAAATAAAATTCTGAGAGATGTACATGTTTTGGGGATTTTTTTGTGATTAATTCAGCACCTTTCTCTCTTTTGCTGAATTTTCTTAGTCCTTTTATACAAATTAAGGTTAAGAGTATTTTAAGGTTAAGATTATTTTTTCTCAAGTAACTCATTGTAGAAAAGTTATGTCTAAAACTCGTGCTATTTACTGGCTACTGGGGTCTTGACAGGTAGGGTGAGAGACACTCCAGGACTATCAGAGACATGAAAGTAACTGACTGAGTGAGTTAGCTTCTTGTTCCACAAAATCTTCAAAAGGTGATCTCTTTATGTTTGTGGTGAAATGGATTAAATGTGAAGGTTTTCACTGAAGCAGAAACATGGGTGCTTAGCTACACATTTTCAGATAAAGGGTAAGGACAATTCTTTGACAATAATAAAGAAAGCCACCACTATTCAATGGTAAATGTGAAGAGAAGAGGTTGATTTTGTTCATTTTTGTTACAAAGAAAAGTGCCCCAGAAAAAGGCCACCACCAACCTTTGGAGCCAATATTTTCAGCAAATGTTGCTTCCTGCTACTTCAGCTACAGAGGCAACATAGATATGTTAATTATTTTGAAAACCATCTGCATGTTGTTAAGAAGACCTGTAGATCCAAAGCAGCTATACCAGTATTAATCTGGAGAAATATTTAAAAATGCTTCACTGAAGTCCATAGGTTAGAGAAAAATCTTAAAACATAAAAAGACAGGGCGGTTAAAAGGATACAGATAATTTATTTTGCCCAGAAATCAGTGAACATCTAGAGATTTCAGCCCAACAAACACAACCCCCTCTGTCAAAGCTATTAATGCAGCTAAAACCGATACCTTAGGAGCCACTTTTCTGTTTTCATAAGGGCTAAGGAGACACAGCTTTTTTCACCAAGGCCTCCTAATCTCACCACAGGCTAAAGCACTTGGAAAATGCATTCTGTGCATGCCTTCACTGCAGTCTCTTGGCTTACACAGGTGACACATAGCATCTGAACATTGGCATTGACTGTCACCACCAACCTGACAGGCTGACAAACTTCTATCCTGCAGCAGCCTGATCCAGAGTTTTCCATTTATCATATCTTCATTTATATTACTGCTCATGCAAAGTAGATTAATGCTTGGCTCTAATTATAATGTGGTTTCACCTTTGGTTGAGGTACAGATTTGCTCCTTGTCTTATCTAGGGCTGGTAAAATATCTGGTTGTAACAAATTTTTCTCCTGGGATAAGTGCTTTCCCAGATTCTCTGTCATTGCTAAACAGGTAGTGTTTAATCTCTCATGGCATCTAAAGCTTACACGTTTCTAATAGTCTCCAAAGAAACCTGAAAAGAACCCACCAAGTTTGCCCATTTTTTCGCACATGCAGCCATGAGTTTCTATTTGAACGAATGGAAATATGCCTGCTAGCTGGAGAGGGAAAAATGACAACTTACTAAGTTACTAAGTTAGTAAGTTAGCAAGTTAGCAAGGCTAATGTACTATCTACTCAGTGCTGGTAACTGAGGCCCATGTGGGTGTTTATCCTGCCTATAAAGCAGTATTACCATACTTTATAAAGCAGCATTTCAGAGGTTGTACAAGCTTCTCTGGACCACAGATCTCATGATGTTTAGGATCACAATAAATCCTTCAAAAAGATATTACTCTTTCACATTCTCTTGGTTTTATTGGGAGAACATGCTCATCAGTGGTCATCGATGTAAAGTTCCTCAATCCTTTTTCACCTATGATCTGAAGTCCTAAGCCTTGTAAGCTGTATCTTTGCAAAGAGAAATATAATATTCAGTATATTTATGTCACATTCCTATTTACTTGTAGAGAACCTGAAATAGTTTCCTAATGGTAAAAGGAATCCAATAGGAAAGGATTTTTTCTTCAGAAACTTCAACTCCCTTTTATCCAGCATTAAAATCAAAAACTCTCTCTCTTCTCAGAACCACACTAAAATCTTCACTAACTCACTGGAATCTCTTGCAAGTCTTGTCTCCTTGTCCTAGCCTTCAGAGATGCATGGATTCACGTCTGAGAACACTTCTGTAAAAGCACTCAGAAGTGTGCTGCAAGTGCTTTTGTTTTTACCAATGGCAGGTGCTGGTATTCAGGATGGAACAATTTCCATTTCATCTGCTTCTCTGCATTACAGCAAACCTTGTAACTTCTAATCACTATCCTTAAAGTAGTCTCTCTTCTCTTCCATCCTCCTTCATATTACTATGCCAGAATCCAAAATTTCAATCAAGAAGGAGAGTGCTTAATGGCTAAAGGCACTAATGTAATTCCTGTCAGTACTTATTATCATTTCTAGGTGTTTCAATAACTAAGTTTCTTTGATTACAGAAATGAGTGAAGTCAGTGTTAAGATCTTATACTGTAACTGAAAAGACAGTGAATTATTATGCTCATGTAAGGGAATTATTATAAAGGGTCATGTTTGAGATAGGTCTTCCATCTGCATGATGTACAGAGAATGATCAATGAGAAAATATGCAGGTCTTAATGAAAAGTATGATTGCTATGCTTTCTACACAACTTAACTTTCACCCCTGCTGACTCTGACAGTCACAAAGATCAAATCTTTCCAAATTTCTTTCACTGCAGTGTCAGAAAAACCTAATTTATGTTTTGAATCTCTGTGAAATTGTTCATTATGCAAATCCTATTTTGTGAAATAGATGTGAGAGTGACAGAACTGATTGAGGCTGAAAGGTAAAAGAGGCTATAAGTTATGAGAGATAATGCACTAGAGTGAAAAGAAGAATATTTCTATTCAGGTGCTGCTGGAAAAGTATTTAAAAGTCCAAGTTCATGTTTTTGTTTCTCAGCTTTGTGCCTTACTCACCAGAAAATAATGTAGCATACAAAACCCTTTTATACTAAAGACAGCTATTTAAACCCCTTTCAGCTGTAGCTGTAAAATCTACTGTCTGCAGTACCTCTGCTCAGCTTAATAGCGTATGACTGTACTGCAGTGTTGCTACTTCATAACTCTTCCTTGGATCATCTCTTGTCAGTCAATTTGCTCCAAATGCTAGTGCAAATTTGCTGATACAAGGGCTGCCTTCAGCCCTTTAATCAGATAAAGCTGCTATTAACAAAAGATGGCAGCATGGCTCATTTTATTGCAAGGCTTCTACTACATGTGTTCATATTTCCTCGAGTATGGCAACCATTGACCTTGGCAGTGTGGATTGATTCATCCGGTTCAAGGATCACTTAGCTTCTCTTCTGAGTGATGGTTGCTTGGCTAACTGCAGTCTTTTTCATTTCCTGTTGATTTAATAGTGTTTCTTATTTTATAGATTACCATAGCATTGAATTATAAGTTTGGATCCTAATTCAATTTCAGCCTCTCTCAAAGCCCTTTCCAGAGCACTGTTAATCAAGGAAAAGCTTTGGTCTCTGGTTTATTTCCCAGCCTAGCATAAATACAAGTATTAAAGAAAACATGCATATGCCCATTAGAGGGAAAGAGGAGTCACATATAAAATAGTAAGCTCCTTACTAATTTTGATTCATTCTCTTACAGACAAGGAACCTTTAACTTTTAGAAATTTTATGTGCCTAACTAGAAATTTTTAGTATACCATAATCCAAAGCCAAAATTGAAAATTTGACATGAAGTAAATTTCATAAAATATTTTAATGGATATGGTTATGAGAACAGAATAGGAAATGAGAGACAAATACAAATTTATGGTATATTTTCCAAATTATTTTCAACATTATTTAGTCTGGGTTTTGTGGGGGTTTTTCCCATGATTATTTTATGACATTACAAGATTTTAAAATTAGCATGAGGGAAACATCCTCAAAACTGATAAATACTTTAAATATACAGAGGACTATTTTCCTAAGGCATAACAATCTAATTTCAACCATAAACTCTAATAACGTGACAAGCACAGGAAAATTGGTAGGATAATAGAAAAAGCTCATGCAGTTACTCAGTTAAGAATCTGCCTGTACCAATATGCTGGAATGAATATTAACTTCTTATCGGTTTTCTGAGTTCTGAATACAGTTTTGGATGATACAAAAATAAAAATAGGATGTAACTAAAATGCCACTATTATTCTTTCATAACTAAATATATGCAGTAGCTTTCAGCGCCAGGTAGCTTGAACTACATGGAAGTGAAGCTATATGCAAATGAAATAGTTCAGGCACTCACTGCAGAGTAGCTGCAGCAGCATGCAGCTCCTTACAGGCTAATCTATTCAGTTTCTTGGCACGGACGCTGAGCTGAATGCAAAGGGCATTTGGAACAGTGGGCTCTGCAGCACAGCGACCTCCAAAAGGGTGGGGCACCGCCGCACCACACACAGACCTGCTGGGTCTGTCAGCCTCCCTCTGTAGCCACCAAGTGCTTTCTGAGGCCACACGGTTCACCTTCACTTGTGTGCAGCAGAGTGAGGTTTGCCACTTGCACCACCAGAACCATGGCTGAGCACTACAGCTGCTTATGGAAATAAGGGTACAATTCTTCTCTATGGTGTATAATTTCTGAACTGACACAGGAGGCGTAGTTCAACCTCTTGGCTACCATGAGTGATATTTAAGTTTCAAAGTTTGCTTTGGCTGACCCTCTCAGTCAAAGGCAAAACTGTGCTCTGCTAATCAAGCTTTTGGAAAGCTTGCCAGTTCCATACTTCAGTGATTCCTAGCCCTTTCCTTTTGTTCCACTGGGCTTCCATGTTTTGATTTTTTAAAATTTTTTTTCTGATACACTCAGCCTACCAGTTCTCTCAAATCAGCCATTTTACAGATTTCTGTCCTTTATCGGTCATCCCATCCATCTGTCTTCCTGTAGTAATTTTCAGACTACAGGACTTCAGTAACATTTTCTAGCATATAATTTCTCCCTGGAGCCTCTTTAAGCTACTCCATAAAACTGTCTCACATCGGTGTCCCCAGCTTCATGCCACGCATCAGTGGCCTTGGGCTCATTGCCCTGCATCCCTGCCCTTCTAGCCCATACTCGTGGATATTGGCCCACGTTTTAATAAGGATAAAACTGAAACCAAACAAGAAATATAAAAAGTAAAAAGGTAAATTCTGTTCAGTGAGTTGCAGGTGCTATCAGTTTATCTTAATGAACATTTGGTATATAAAGGAATTTACAAAGCATAAACAATTTTGCTTCAAAAATTCTTGTTGGCTTTATTAACTTTTTGACAACAGCTTAATTTTGGACCTAAAGAGAACAGGCATCCTGTCATCCAAGACTGCTTTCCCAAGCCAATAATACACTCCTGTTTTGAATTGTAACTGAGTGTCATAACAGTGTTTTTCAACACCTCCTTTCCTGTACACAATAAAATATGAACAACTAAAGTGAGAAATACACAAGTACACTTTCCCATTCTCTTGTGCCATATGAAATTAGTAAGGTATTATGAGACAAAAGCATAACTAAAATTTTTTGTGATACTGTCTAGCAAGGGAAAGGCAAAAAAGCTGCAAGGTTGTCCTAAAAAAAAAAAATAAATTAGATTCGTTGCCCTGGAAATTCAAGAGACAAAAGCATAACTAAAATTTTTTGTGATACTGTCTAGCAAGGGAAAGGCAAAAAAGCTGCAAGGTTGTCCTAAAAAAAAAAAAATTAGATTTGTTGCCCTGGAAATTCAAGGTAGGTTATACATGTTATGCCATGTTTCACTTCTTTTGGATAGTTAAATTCTTATCAATCCTTACATATAAGCCAAATAGTTCCCAAACTTTATATAATTTTCATATTGGTGCTGTTTGCTTCAGCAAAATGCCAAATGTGCATTTCTTTTATTTGTTTTGTAGGAGGTTTATAAAGCAGTATATTAGTTATTAGTCACTTACATGGTCTATTTTTGTTCTATAGATGAGGGAGGAAAGTTATGTGAAGTGCAGGTCAAGCACATAGACATTATGTCAGTCAAAGTTCTGGTAGTTGTCTTAATCTTCTTATTCTTACAGATATAAAATAGAATTTCTATAGTGGTTTCCTTAATAACTCTAGAGTAAAATCCATGGAAAGGAGAAGAAATATCTCTAATATTAAAACAATAATTTACATTTTTGGATGTTTTCTATATTTAAAATATTTAACTAGCTGAAAGCAAGAACATTCAGAAGCTAAGAAGAATTAGTATATTTAGTCAGGTCCTACGCACAAATATAACATGAGTTATAATGTAATAGTGCTGCAGCTACCTAGCCCTTTATTGTGAACAGGATTCCAATCAAATCAACACAAGTCATGGACTGCTGTCTTAATAAATCTGCAGTCTACCTATCCCATTTCACAATCTCCATCTTGCACCCAAATGTACAGACAAGTTAATCAAGAGATCACAGAGAAAGACAGGGAAAGAGTCTTGTCAGTCTCTGCTGCAGTGTGAAAGACCATTCTGTCTGCAGAACATGCAGTGCTACACACGAGTGAGAGTAAGGTCAGCTCAGTTACAGTCACCCAAGTAGCAATTTGCAGTCTTTTCAGTCTCTGTAGAGCTAAGCTAACTAATGAGACTGAAAAAGAACCACCTAATTTTAAGCCAGAGGGAGCAAATATTCAAATATTTCTATGCTGTGACTGCATCAGGTTTGAAATGAAAGACATCTGTGGTGCTAACTCATTACATGCACAAGGTACTGGAAACAATACTGGTCCTACATGATAAAAGCTCACAGATTTTTCAGTGCCTCCTCGGGGGGAAGAGGTCAGGAGGAAAACAGTAGCACAGACTACTTTTTAAAGTTTGGGTCATTTTTCTGACACTAATTAGGAAGAAAATTCTTTTATTTCACATCAGCTTCTAGGTCACTTCATTCTGGATATGGCAGTCCAAGTCTGCTTTTAAAGACATAAGACTCTTCAGGGAAAAAAAAAAGAAGAAAAATAATGTCATAAAGGGAGTTAATTTGTCAAACATGCAGTTCATCTTTTCATCAGCCTTTTGGATTCAGAAAAGCATTGAAATGAGCGATTTAAAAGTATAAAAATTGAAAGGATGGTGTACAGAAGTTAAGTAAACTAGAATACTCCATTTTTGTCATGTCAGTCACACCACATCTGAAAAAGGTTGTATCTTATCACAGCAAAGAATAATTTTTTTCCAACTGAAACACCTACAGTAGGTAAACAAGGCACTTGAAAAGACAGTCCTGTTGTTTTACATTTATTCCAAAACTTTCAGCGAGAACTATATGCAAGATTTTCCCACCATCCAGTGGATGATAAGGAAAAAGAAGGAAGCTTAGCATTGACTTTCTGAGGTTGTCCCAATCTGTAGACTGGGATTTTGACCAGGATCTTGAGGTCAACATACATGTTGACCTAAACATATGAAAATTGAGAGATGGAAAATATAGCTGACATAATGCTGTTTTTTACAACACCAAAGATTTGTGTCAAATTCTCAATTTTCTCCTAGTTTTGTTCTCATTTATTTTCTACCTCTGACCTCCTTTGATTCTCTTGCTTTCTAACTTCTTTCTCAAATTTCAGTGTTTGCTCTCTGCAGTGAATAACACATTCTTCTCACTTAGTCTTGCATCCTCCTGCCAACTCCAACCCCCTCCCCAATCACGTCGAGAAAAAAGTATCTTGCTCTAATGGTGTTTAGTATCATTAGCCAGGCATCATTCATTACTCAAATTCAACCTTATTTTCTGCTTCAGTGATGGTAGTTCTCAATTAATTTAGCAGGTTTTAGACAAAATAGATGACACATTAATGGGCCCTTTTTTTTTCCTGCCAGAGTAAACGAGTATCTGTCTGAATAGTAATCATAGAGAAAAATGTAATTTAAAACAAAAAAAACAACTTTGTTTTAATATAGAAAAACACACACGACAAAACAAATTGAAGCTACCCCATTTTCTTTTAAAATGGGTTATGGAATTTCACACAGATTGTTTGCTTTAAAAAGAGAGAAGGAAAAAATAAATAGCCTTGAAGTCACACACAACAGAGTGTAATATTATTATTAGTATATGACAATCAGGTTGGACATTGTATTTAGATGAAAGTTTCAGGAGATTCTACATCCTTTCTTTGATGCTAACAGAGACACCTAAAGAAAATATACAAACAAGGAACACATCCAGAGATACTTCCCACTATGTCCTCCCACCTTTGAGCAGTCTGTATTTCCTGGGGTGAAAGTGGCACTCTTGTGCTTTTAGAGTCTTAAATGATTTTCCTTAAACAACTTGGCCTTACTGGAGTTTTGAACACACGTTTATTTGGCATCTGCAGTGTCTTGTGTCAGAGTTGCAACACTTTGCAGCTGGCTATCACTGCAGCTTATCTGTGCACAGTGTGCAGTACTTCCTTATGTTGCTTTGATTCTGCTGTCTGATAATTTTAGTTTATACCCTTGTTTCTCAAATTAAAAAAAAAACCAAAAAACTACAATAGTTTCTAATATCTACATTGCTCATGATGTATAGATTTCTATCATACCTAATTTAGTAACTTATTTTCCAGACTGAAGATGCCTGAATATTTCTCCACAGTATGTAATCTCTCTGCATCTTTCATTCACCTCCATCATCTCCCTCCATATCTTTTCCAGCTCTATCATTCCAGGAACAGTAGGTCCAAGATAGGCAGTAATTGCAAAGGAATGCACAGTATTTTGACCATAATAACGTTTTCTATCCCACTCCTTGTAAATGCTACCTTTTGCTTTGTCAAATATCACCCAGCAACAAATTGATCGTGCTATAGAATAGAAAAATTAGACTGAAAAAACCATCTTTTCTAAGCGCACAGCCCTTCCCTAAAACAGTATTTCTACAGATTTAATTTTTGTCTCTGGACACACGGAATGTCAATTTATTACCTCGGTATCATGAATACACCAGTAGTTCCACAGAGTCTTATGTTGCAGTTTATTAGCATTGGCACAGTTAGTCACTTTTCTTTTTTTCCAGATTATTTGCAAATATGCCAAATATTGTAGGCCTTGACACTTGAACCCTGTCATATCAAATATCCCTTTTAAAATGAAAAGGATCAACACCAAAATAAAATATAAAGACTCATCAAGATATAAATGAAATAGTTACTCTGGGGAAAATGGACCAATACAAATATATACAATGTTCCAGCCATTGTCAAGCAAATTGAACTTCATAAGTTCTATGAACAGCCTGATTAGGCAAAACCCAATTATAAAGGTAGATTTATGTTAAAGCATGCTTGAACCATAATTAAAATTATTCCGTCCAGGAAAAAAAAAATTACCTGCTGTAAAGGCTGTCCATCAAAACACTTCTGCCACCAGTACCTTCAGAGACAACATCCAGGCTCAAAAAAAACCTTGGGTGATTTGGCCTTTTTCTCATAAAACGTGGAGCATGAGTCTAAGGTGGTTTCTAAGGAAACCAAGATAGTAACCATAAAGGTCTTTGTAAATCAAAATCAGCAGCTGGTATGAAAATTAGTGTTTGGAGCATAACTGAGCGAGATAATGAGTATGTATTCCTTCATATCTTGTTGATAGTTGTAGTTTCATTTGTCTCTGTTAGTAGAGACTCAGGCTGAGAAAGAGACATGTATATCAAGTACCTTTTTGGGGATGTCAAATATTTTCTGTGGACACTTCATTCTCTCCTCAGGATATGTTTATTCTCTCTCATACAGTCAACTAGCTTTAAAATAATCTCTTCTGAGACTTCCCAACCACTTTCTCTGTCTCCAAACCCACAAGGTGTGGCTGCTGCAGGAACAGCTTTGTTTACAGTCAAGCTCTGAAAAAAGAGGAAGGAACTAAGTTTCAGAAGGAAAATAGGTGAAAGCAAGTACCAATTAAATGCTCATGGTGCAGAAGTTCCCAAAGGACACAAAGATAACTCATCTGATAGCTTACAAAAGAAGTTCAAAGAAGACCATTCACTTCTACTTCTTTAAGATTATGTTTACAAGGAAACTACCTATATAAAGCTAGCGATGGTTAACAATATGAAATGCTGTGCACAGCCCAAGAAAATTTAACCTTAATAGGAACTTTATAAAACAAAAGAGAAAAAGCCTGACAGCATTGCCTTCATATATTGTGCTCAGGGTCAGACTGAAAATAAGCCAGGAAGTGGGGGGAAAAACAAGGCTGCAAGTAAGCTACTAATTATGTGGGGTTTTCCCAAGGCCATTGTGTGTTTTTCAGTTTATGCCTTTAGCCAAGTTAGATGTTTTAGCTCTCTGAGAAGACACAAGAATATTTATAATGATATGTTAGTAAACTGATTGGTAATTATATATGTAACCATTAAAATAAGATAAACTTCTTTCTAGGATATAGTCTTTATTATATTTCTTGAGAGCCCTAATCTGGATAACAGACTTCTTACCATGTCCTTTGTAAATCTTTTCAACCATTATAATTGAAATCTTCTAAAATTTAATTTAAATACCTGGTTTCAATTGTGAAACCTGTGTTCATCCAATTTAATTAGAGGGAGAAATATCAATATTTAGCGCTCCGTTTTTACAGTTCAATCAACAGAAATTATAGGTTTGTGTTACCTTATTATTAGAAATCTTTTACATGTTCCAGTTTTTCACATTTTATTACCTCTGTTATGTAGCAGGAACTCCCACTTTTTGATAGAAAAGTGAATACTTTTTATTACATTTACCTATAAATTAGCATATAGATTATTTTAAAAAGTAACAATTGCATAGGGGGTTTTCTGTCTCAGGTCAGGGTGACAGGGTCAGAGCAAGCTGGTCATTTGTCATAGTTTCCATTTTACTTAAGTAACAAGTGATCTTGGACATAGTTAAATGCTGGAAGGCCTTTGAAGTGTAGGCATATTTCTGACTCTTAAGGTAATCCTAAAAGAGCTGTAGTTTGTACTGTTGCAGAGATGTAGCTGAAATAAACTCCTTGCAAGAGAAAAAAATTTAAGTGGGGTAGGGCTCTTTTTTAAGTGTGGTTCACAGAGCCTGTCAGCAACAGAAGATGCTTTTCTATTAAAAGTAACTCAACTAAATCACAGCTTGACTGTTCATTTAATGTTGCTGTTAAACACAATACCAAGTTATCATAGCATGCATTTTTTCTCACAATTTTGAAAAGAAAAAACAGTTAAAGGGAAATGTGTAGCTTAAATTTTGTCTCAATTTAAAGGTTGAATATCTCACTAAAAATAATTTCAGCTGACTTGCCTGTGATGATATCAACTCCTACCTACTTATATTTGATTAAGACAAGGGAATTACCTTGCCCCACCAAACTCTGTATTAGACCCCTCCAAAAATAATTCTGTGGATTTTTCATTACAGAGAGATAAATTTTTAAAACTTATATTTCCATTCCTTTTTATTACTGTATTAATTCATTTAGATTTAAAATAATAAAGAAGTCCTTTCAGAGGATCTAGATGATCTATTATAACATTCATAATATAAAAATTCAGAAACACATTAGAGCAATACTTTCAAAAATAATTCAATGTGTATGCTTCAACTCCTTTCTCTTTTACCTCCAAATGTCCTCTTGTTCTTCTTTCTCTCTACTTTGTGCTTCATGAGGCATTATTCTCTATCTGAGTATTTTCAGCCTTCCCAGAGTCCAAATATAAAGTTGTTTTAAAGTGATTTAATTTTATCCTGATAAAATTCATTGTTATAAACCATATGACTTTTTTTTCTTTTGGGGAACATGGAACACACGAAAAAACAATAATATTTGGAGGATTTTTGTTTTACCACCCACTTTTAACTTTTAGAAAATAAAAAGGATAAAGAAAGTTTCCAAGCGAGAAATAAGTGAGATCTCAGAATAGCCACAGTTTCCGAATTTCTCCAGTTTCATCATGGAAAGGAAGCAAGAAAGTCCAAGAAGGAGCATTTTGCCAAACAAGAAATCTTGTATTATCAGGTACATAAGCATTAAGAACAGTGAGACAGAAAGAGCAGGTTATTGTGCCAAACAAAAGGATTCAACAGAGTAGTTAATTTAATATACATACCTCACACTCTTTCTTTCACCTTTTATAAAACAAGCAATTCCCATATGAAACAGAGAAAATTAAGCAATTCCAAAATCCTCTTAAAACAAACAAAAAACAAAAAGCAAATCCTCACAGAGTATTATTTTGTGTGCTTTAAATGGTAATGTGATCTTGCTGACCGTACATTGCATGATCTTTTCATTCACTCATTCAGAGCAGACTTTGCATTTAATCTCTGCTGAGGAGATAGAGAAATAATTGTCTTTTTTTTTTTTTTAGAGAAGCCTAGGCGAATTCCACGGTTATGCCCTATGATTATCAGTCCCACCATTTTCTAAAACTGACTCTTCTGGTGCCCTTCTGTGGTTTTTTCCTCATTCTAGAAATGCGGACACATTACCATGATTATTATCACATTCAAAGAAATTCAGTAAATGTAATTATCATGGTCCTTGTCTCCAAATATCAGGAAATGGTAAACAAGTGTAAACACAAGTATCATTCTCTACTACTAGTATTATGAAACAAAACAAACAAGAGCTCCTTCAAACATATATTAGTTCTAACAACCACATTTAAAAAAAAAAAATAATAAAACAAATACCATCTCTTCCTAATAAGAAAGTTTCATCATAAAACATCCCTGTAAAAACTATTTAATTTTCCACTACAGGAAAGGAGGATTTGATCCCTTATTAAACATTTTATGGAAAAGTCTAAAAGTGCTTTCAATTATTTATCTGAATTGAAATCTAGGCCTGGGAAACTGCTGGCATTACACACACACATAATATTATCAGCCCACTGAGTGCTATTAGGTCATAAAATGCTGCTGTAGCAACATCTCTGTTACAGCTGCTGGTGCTCATGCAACTTTTACTACAGTTATAAAGCCATTTATTACATTTTCTTTATGATGCTAATGCATTGTGGTCTGTTATTTTATTGTTCCCACTGTGATAAAGACTGAAATGTATGATAGTGTGGAAAAAAATACAAACCTAATAACATACCCTGCTGCATTAAAAATCTCTTAGATAAGCTTAAGAGACTCATAAAAATATTAACAGGGGATACCAAAAGGGAAATATTTGCTAGGACATTTTCTTTCCTTTATTTTATTGCTCCCCACAGAAAGTTTTTTAATTGTGCTTTGTCAAAATATACAAAGGATAATATGAATGTGACTTCTTTTCTTAATTATAATGCCATCATTGTGGAAGGATATAATTTGCAGTATGCTATGAGGAAACATGACTAAATAATATCAAAATAATCACTGAAAAGTAGAAAAGTCATTAAAAATAATCATTCCCTTATACACAGAGGTACATAGCAGTAGATAATTACAATTTGTTCAAATTGTCTACATTTACCTATTCATTTATCATAATTTTCCTTCAAGAAAATGCTGTTTCTTTTGCAGAACAATCAATTCACCTAATTAACTATTAACCTGGTGCTAAGGCTCATTCAGAGACTCACCCCCCCAACAGTACAATAATTAAAATAAAAATTCATTACTGTTCAACTAAGGTTATGATTTGGATATTTTTCTGGATGTGGATTATAGCTAGTGTTCAACAAGTGGAGGAGGAAGAATTGCTTCAATATTTTGATAGCTGAAATACTGAATAAGGAAGTATCTTATAGAAGGATTCTAACAGTAACGATTCTTGTATTTAAAACATATATTCCTCTTTTCCTTAACACAATCACAGATCTTCTGAAACCCTCTGTGTCCCAGAAATAACTGTTTCTTCTTAAAATATACGTGTCAAAAAGAGGATTGTGACATAGATTTTAAAAACTAACTTTCCAACAACTTTTCACAGAATACAAACATCAAAATAATATTTGTAGCTTTGAAATAAACATTATTCTCACAGTCCTAGGAAAATTGAATGGACTTTCATTTTTTCTGTTGCCTTTTCTAATGTTTATAGACTTTCAATTTTAATCTACTCTGGTCAAACAAAAAATGTTTTAAAATCCAGCTCTGAAAATATCTGATCTTGCAATCTCATTCTTGTCTGTATCAACTGACAAGAATTAGTAATGGCACTTCACATATATTGAGATAAAAACACATAGCAATACTCTCTTATTTCTACAAATATCAGGCTGCAAATCACCTTTTTTAACAAATGCACCCACAGCTGCTCTATTTTGTTACAACTTCATCTTTTAACAATGAGTCCTGTCATTAAAAGTGTCAGACATAGTCTATGATGACTCACAGAAGAAAAAAAGGCAAGAGTAATGTTTTTATAATTTATGAAAAAAAATTATAGTGCTAAAATAACCACATTAAGTATTATCTGGTGTTGTTTTGAAGATACACAATATGAAAAGCTTCTATAGCAGGAAATCTGTTACACAAATAGTTCACTTTTGTTTTTAATATTTCAGTTCTAAGCAAAATAATAGGAGGATATTTTCTGTGTTGTGAAGTACTTAGGCTGTTAAACTGTTAATATATTACCTGAAAGGATGGCTGCTAAGAAGTAATAATTTAGCAAGATTCACCCTAGGGTGTAGTCATGACTATAAAGCAGTATTAGAGGAAGTTGTGGGAAATAAATAAATCAGCCATCAAAAAGACATCAGCAGGAAAATCCAATGGCTGAAGTACAAAAATGAGAGAATTACGGAGAAAATGACAAGTCAGTAATAATATATCTGAACAAGAAAAGACTTGAAACTTCCTACTGTGATAGTTAGGAAACTGAGCTACTGAGATAATCAGCAAAGCTAAAGAGAGAGAATCAGCAATATTTGGAAATTATCTTTGGATATTTTCTGCTCATTTGATAAAGAAGACTGGAAATATGATGACTAATCTTTTTTTATATATTTAGTACTAAAGTAAAAGCAGAGCTTTTATCTGCTTTAGGAAGTGAACAAGAAAGAAGGAATGCACATTAGAAGGAACACAAAAAAAACACATGATGAAAGCTAAAGGCTTAAAACCCATAAAATATTTACATGTGATGTGACAGAAATTTCTGATATTCGTCAGTCAGTTTTCTTAACATAATGGTGTTTATTCAGTACTAGAAATTATGAGAAGAATGGTTGAAGGTTGTCACAGGGTGGGAAACAGTGAAGAATTATTTTATGGTGACAAAGATGTATTGAAGAATGTGGAAAAGCTTTCATGTATGTTGGCTAGATTATATGAAGCTATATATTAGTGTGTCATGATTGAATTTTAAGAGTAGCTGAAATGATGAAAATTTATGGAGTGTTTGTGGTATTTGTATGTAAGAGCTAAGATACAGTTTTGCTTTAAGGATAACAGTAAAATGCCAGAAAAAGGAAGATAAATATATGAATTTCCCAAGATGTTTCCTGTCATTCTAGTTCCTTCTTTCCTCTCAGGTGTTTTGAGGCACCCAAAGGAAAGCTACTCTAGTGACTGCTAAGTGGGAAGCTTTTTCATAGATGGACAGAAATTATGAGGCCAAAATGAAACGTATGTTAATTCAACTATCAAATTTTTATCCATTTTTGAAACAGAAAAGAGTAGCCTTCAAGCTGAGCCATGTGCTTATCTTGTCACGGTCAGAGAAACGTAATGTAGAAGAAGTAGAAAAAGGTGTAATAGAGCATCAATTTGAGAACTGAAAGATTTTAAGAGTTCTTGAGAAGGAAAAGGCTTCCAGATTACTGTAAAAAGTAGAGACTCCAGAAAGGCTGCTTGAGGACTTATAGAGTCTGTTGGAAGCAAAAGCAAGCTAGGAAAATACATTTTAGTCAATCAACGTATGTTTGAACCCAGTTTCCCACTATCCCATTGAATTCCATTGTTTTCAGAAAGTTACAAAGGAAGCAGGCCAGGAACAAGTGTCATCTAAAGAAGAGGGCTGATAACTAATAAGGGTACTCTGGAACAGAAGTGTATAATTGCAGAAAAGCATATGAGATAGATCTTGGATCTGGTTCCAAAACTAAATGAGGAATTTAGTCTTACTGCGAGCACTCATTAGACACATAGCAAGAAGATGTACACAGACACAAACTGATGGCTAAAAGACCTGCAGAGGATTGTGGAAAAAAAAAAATCACAAAGACATAGGGGCTAATTATAGGAGGACTGCCAGCGGAGGACTGAGAAGAGAAACAGTTTTATGGTAGTGCAGAAAAAAAATACTCTCATAGAACATATTGCTACAGATGGTAAGAAAGTTGTCAGTCCAGAGTGCAGGCCATGGGCCAAGCCCTGAGGACAATTAGTCTTATTGTAATTGGATTTACTGACAAAGAAACCTGCTACACAGTATAAACTGTGATTTCATTAAAATAAAAGTCATCTAAGCCAATAATTGGGAGTTTTACAAACACTGCAATGGTGAGATTCACAAGTGGGTTCCAATAAGTTAAAACAGAGCAGCTGGACAGACAAACAAATGTTTATATCCAGCTGGATTGAAACACTCAGAACAATTCCAAACCTGAGATGTCAAAAAGGGTTGCAACCATAGTAAAAAATGAAAATGTCTTGACCAACAAGAATATTTGCAAAATTATGTGAAATACATATATTTTAGATTGGAGGATCATTCACAGGGGCAGGACAAAATCTTTTCTTTCCCCTTCCAAAGGCCTGATCATCCCACAGTATCAGTGTCCTATTGAGTCTTTTCTGTTGAAGCTTTCTGTTTATTTTCTGCAGTCACTGGAAAAAGGACTTCAATTTAGAATAACTCATTCAATACGTCAACTAACAACTAATTAGCTTGTTTTGCAACATTGTCTCACTTCTGGTTAATGAATTATAATAGTTTTTCAAAGTCCAGCCAAAATTTTTGTATGCGCTTTGTACAATATAAAGCAACATTGATAAAGTTGTTGAAAGAGAGGTTTTTGACAGGATACTCATTTGACTTTAGGGTTTTCTAGAAGGCAGTACAATAAAGCTCAAGCCTTTTCTTCAAATCAGGGATTTGGCTCTCCTGTGGTCCAGACAACTCATCTAATTGTGGCCTTTGAAGAGAAGCATATCTGTCCTCATCCAATTCTTCCTTTTCCCTCGCAGGATTTCCCAGCTCTTTTTCTACTTCTTAGTCATTGACTTCTAAGACATGAAATCACAAGTGCACACACAGTGTACTCTTATCACACTCCTGACTCAGGCAGTCCAAAAGAGATAAAATGAGAAAATGCCTTATTTTTACATCCCCTGCAGACTAAGGATACAGCAAAAGCCAGGTAATTAAAGATTTAGGCAGCCTTATACATGTCCTGGCAGAAAATTCAGTCTTGAGGGACTTTAGACATCACAAAGCAAATGCAGCAGCTGAAAAGGATTTTTTTGCATGCCAGTGATCCTTAATTTGGAGTTAGTAACCTAATTGCCTCTTTAAGAATCTAAGTCTCTGTAGTAAGCCTTCACCTAATACCATGTTTTTCACAATAAAATCAACAGCCCTGTGGTAACTCCCATTTTGCTATCCCCCATAAGACTGCTTTAAATGTTTTAATATATGGGGCTTTAATGGGTTTTCCTGCTAGTCTAACAAGTTGGAGCTGGTATAACAGCACTAATATTTCAATATAGCAGAAATCACAGTTGGCTACATTGGCTTTTACTAACACTTGATCTCTCATCTACCAGCCTCTAACATTATATTTTGTGTTATTGTTATCACATGTTACATATAAAATGCAGCAGTGAGCTTATTATGTAACCAGGAAGTCAGCACTTTTCTAAACACTAGTGGAACAACTTATCTCTCATGCAAAACTTTCAACTTGTTAGTATGCCTTTGTCATATAGAACAGCAGTGTCACAAATAGAGATGAGGATAGAAGGGAGTAAGCTATGTCTTGTTAACAATACATTTAATACTCAACTGCATACTTAAAAAAGGCAGAAAAAATTTTCAATTTCCTGCACAGAAGAACATCACCAAGACTTAAATCCCTTATATGAAACTAATGCCAGAAGCAGATGGTTGTACACAACTTTGATGGCCCTTCAGTTTCTTTATTGCAAATAAAATACTTGCTAGGTTGGGTAAAACAAAAGTAGAGCACAGCTGTCTTCTTTGTGTATATTTTGACTGAGCACACATAATCAGTCTATGAATGATGTGGCACAGTTAAAAAAAAAAATAAATTACTCACAGCATGTCATTACTGAACATATGCCCCCAAATGAGTAGGCACCAGGTACCTGTCCTCTAGGGGCAATTCATCAAAGCAAAATAAAAGTAAACTACAGTATACTTCTTTCTAATAAGAGGAGCAATCCTTCTGACATATAAGAAGCCTAAAGTATGGAGGTATAATCAAAATTATAATTAACTGTCATAAGCCTTAAGCACTATCTGATTTATGAAACTTTGATCAGACAGAGATTAAATTATTTTTAGAGATATGCCGTATGTGTCAGATCTCAATTATCCAGAGCTATCTTACCTGCAGGGAACTCTTGTTCAATTTATATGACATGTTTTGTGTGGAGTGGCTCTATAAAGAGAATTTTTGCTAAGTTTCTTCTACAAAGATTCATTTTTTCCAGGCAGCAAGTGGTCTGATGATCTCATGTTGTTTGCTGTTCCTGGAGAGATATGAAAGACAAAACCACTATAATGAAGGCTGTGCACAGGTTTTCTGGATTGGGAGAGATAAAAGTATCTTTTTGAGAGGAAAACAAATGAGTTTTCAATCTGCAAATCCTGATTGCCTGCCCTATCCTTATTACTGAAATCAGTGAGCAACAGCCATATCTCTCATGGACAGAAGGACTGAAAAGGAATCTGTGGGGCAGAAAGGTCAAGAGTTACCAAGTTGTTTCAGGTAATACCCACCTCACACAGTGATGCAACACTGACCTGTTGTATTCCTTTCATCACTCTTTAGATCTGCAACAGGTGTACAGGATGCATATACTCTTCACATACCATCTCAGACTTGTTTCACAACCTTCTTTCATCACTCAATTTTTCTCCAGGGCCATATGGATGTCTTTCTGACAGCCTCCCAGCCCCCTTTCCCTGATTCTGGTTTGTGACCATGATGCCTACTCATGCAAATTCATGAGATTTGTGTTGAGAGAGTCCCAGACAAAATTACTTCACATTAAAAAATTAGGACACATATAATTAAAGGGAGAAATTAGAGAGGACCTTGTTTTATTACTAAAGGTCACCCTATTTACATTTTTTCATTTCAAGATTTTTTTTAAGTGAAAATGCTTATTTGGATGAAAATGTCATTGACTGGTTAGCATTAAATAGTAGCATCTTTTTCAGGTAAGAATTATAAAAGGGCTGCACCATGTCAACTCAGAAGGTAGATTTATACAGAAAAGATATACAGAAAAGACTCGCTCTACCTATAACCTCCCAGTCTCTTGCTCCCAACCTTTATTGTATTCACAGCACAAAAGCAGTTTTCTGTTCTGCTCAAAAGATAATTCCCCACGTCTTTTAGCTTTTAAAGTGGTGTTTACTTTAGCACTTCATGAATGGTAGACACTTTTTTATGTTCTAGTTTTTAAACATATCGTTTTCCTATCAGTTCCAGTGCTACATACCATTCAAAGTAGAAGAAAAAGCTACTGTGAAGAAAAAACAAAACAGCATACGCACAATGAAGACCATTTGCAACAATCTGTACTACTTTCCTGATTCTCTTGCATCTTCCCCAAACCCTCCTTCTTGTCTACATATTTTTTCTGGTGTATTCTCTGCACCTAAACTCGTCAGCATCAAAGTGTTTGGTTGATTTAATTTTACTGCCAGAGCTCTGCCACTAAAACTCTGTTACTGATTTTTATTATATTTGCAAAAAAAGTGCTTTTGCCAGTATCTCTTATTTCAATGAGCAATATGCGTTAACGTGTCAAGACTTGGTATATGTACAACTCTGCTAGGGCTTTATTGGCCTCACTGCATCGTAAAGTAGTTGGAAAATCACTAAAGTTGCTGAGAAAGAGAAAGCTATTAGGGTGGATCAAATATGTCTTCTTTTTACTTTATACAGCTACTGATAACTAATTCTAATCACCTTCTCCATTATCTTTTCTGGATTTTCATCCTTTATGAGTAGATGCATCCTTCACCAGTTGGGAAAACAATGAGATCTTTTAGCTCACTTTGATGGAATAATAGAACCATAGAATGGGCTATGGGTTAGAAGGGACCTTAAATAGCAGCTATTTCCAACTAGATCAGATATTCCCAGGAATGCTGTCCACTAGATAAGGTTGCTTGAAGCCCCAGCCACCTCAGCCTTGAACACTCCAAGACTGGGACATCCACAAGTTCTCCAGGCAATATTTTCCAGTGTTTGTGGAACAGTAAAGAATTTCTCCTAAAATAAAGAATTTCTGTCTTATTTCTATTCTAAACTTACTCTCTTCCATTTTAAAGCCATTCTCCCTTGTCCTATCGCTGCCCACCTTTATCTGAAGTCCCACTCCAACTGTCTTGTTGGTCCCCTTCAGCTACTGGAATGCTGCTATAACGTCTCTGGTGAACAGGCCCAACTTTCTCAACCTGTTTGCATTGGAGACGTGCTCCAGTCCTCACCTTCATGCCCCTCCTCTGGACTCCAATATGTCAGCATCCTTCCTGTTTTTCATAACGTCAGTTAAGTTTTCCAGTCTTCCAACAGTATCTATTATTGGGATTCCAGAGACTGCAAGTCTGGATTTGAGTGGGAAAATCACAGTCTCACAAAGCCATCTACAGCATGGAGGCAGGGGCATTGCCAGTATCAGATCTGGTCAGTCAGTGGATGCCACAAGCCAGAGCCTATCCATAGCATTCTCCTCTTAGCTGTGCATCCAGAATTTAACAATTTTCTAGCTATCCTTCCTGGCTTATCAACAGCAGGTTTTAGAAGTTTTGATGCCTCATTTCCTTTCTAAGGCAGTTTCTTTGCCTTCAAAGTACAGGAATCATTAATTAAGCATAGTGCCCTCTTGGACACCTTTGTCATTAATTATGAATGAGAGCAGTCAAATATTCTATCCTCATAATAATGCCAAGATTAGATTAATATCAACTCTGAACTCTAGGATAACCTCCAAAGTTCAGGAAAAAAAAAAAAAGAACAAGTAAGAAACAAGAAGTTTTAATGGAAAGGAGAATCTCTCTCTGAGTAGGCCTAAGGTGGATGATGACAGGTTTTCAGAGTTTCATCTGTCTCAAAATGTACTCTCACACTGAATAAGCTGCACTGGTTCATATGGGAGGAACACCAAATATTCATTAAAGGAGTAATTATTTTGTGACTTCCTGGCCTAATTTTTTGTTCCATAAGTTTTCTTTTACCAGTAGACAAAGAATTTGGTCACAGAACTACGCTCTAGAATAAGTAATCTTGTTATTTTAATATAATGAAAAATGTGGCTTATCCACATCAATAGACTTTCAATGGAAAACTCTGAGCTTCAATGAAAAATCAAGCAATTTTTCAAAATTGTTTACGAGTAAAAAATATAAATATTGAAAATTTCAGAAGCTCATTGCATTTCTCAACAGTAAGTTATGTCTTGCCATAGCAGGCTTCATTTTCCTGTCTCAGCCTTACTATCTGCATGAGGTCTGCAATTCTAGAGAAAGAAAGACTGTAAGAGGAATAGAGAGAGAGAAAATACCAGTGCATACTTGATGTACTAACTCTGATCTATGTAACCCTGCCTGCATTAAGGACACTATGAACTGTTCTATTAGCTTCAGTTAGAAAGCCTAAAATGGTGATTTTCAGGGTCAACTGACTCACCTTGGTCATATTAATAAACTATTTTAATAAATATGAATTATGCATATATCTCTGAGATAAAATATATATTAAGATGCTACATGCAATAACCTTATCTCAGCTTTATAGTGACACGAGGCAATAACTATATGGTTATGAAAAATACATTTTAAAGTTTGAAATGCTAGATTAGATTTAGCTGGTTTTTAATGGCTTTTTTTTATTATATAGATAAATTTTTTCTCACTAGGTATTACTTTTCGACCAAATTAAGACTGTGGTGACTTTAATCTCACACTTTTGATTTTAAAATTATTAGAATTCTTGTAAGGGCAAATTAAGTTTAATTTGGAAGCCTTGAATCCTTACAATGGAAGTAATTGCAAAATTCCTATAAAGTTTTACTGCTTTATATTATTGATACATTTCCTGCTTTAGGACTCTTATTTTCTCCCTACAGAATTAAAAAGCAGTTGAAAATACATGCTAGTGTATGCTAGCCCTAGCTGGGTGAAAATGCAAGTTATTAGAAATAAGGTTTTTTTGTTATTATTACTCTTTGCTTGAAGAACAGATTTACATCTGGCCAGTGAAAAGCAAACAGGGTGCTCTGACCCACGAGCTGTGCTGCTGAGCCAGAGCAGGAAAGCCAGTGTGATACTTAACCTCTCAGGCTGTTTCCCCATTTAAAGCTGAAAGCACGAACAGCCCAAGCCCTGGACTTGCTTTTCCTGCGCTCCCTTTCCACACATCCGTCCCTGCGCTGCTCTAGGCAGGGAGGGATGCTGGGCACCAAAGCCACAGGAGCCCGCACAGGGCGGTGTGGTTAACCCATCCCTCACCTCGGGGCCAGTCGCTTGCTGTGAAGCTCTCAGGTGATTTTCACCCTCCTCTTGCTTCTGATAGCTCTGTTCAACTGCTTGCTGAGACGTTGTTCAGAATATCTGGTGTCTGTACAATTACTGCAAACACAATAATATTTAATAAGCTAATTTGGTTACCATGTAAGCAGAATTTAGATGAGGTTTCAATCAATTTCAACTCTATAGACATAGAGAAAGACACTATTGCTTTACTCTTATCTACAGTGACACAGAAAGGACGAACACAGATGATAAATTTCCTAGAGGAGCCAGTGTGTAATTAATATAAGTTAATTAATGATAGCTGCTCTTTGCCCAAAAAATAAATGTTGCAATTTTATGAAGAATATGGAGTCTTGGTCAAAGAATACAAATATGTTCAATATCTGATTTAAATGCAGAATCAAATTCTTTAACTCAGGAGCTATGGCAAAGCTCTTCATAACTGCAAGGAAGAAATTGAATTAATATATCAACAGTTAGATGCCATGCAGAAATAAGTCACAGTTTGTACTGTATTATACTTTATAGTATTAGAAGAGTTGAGAGGAATTTGATCAATGGAATAAGGCAGAAGACACATTGCTTGTGACATTGTTGGAGTGCATCTCAGCAGTTTTGCTCCATATGTAAGATTTTTCATAACCTGTGTTTCATAATGTTTGATTATGAGAACCTGAGAAGTGGGCATCGTTACAAACTGCAATATTCATCGTATGGGCAGGAAGACAATAAGGATCTTTCATTTCTTTTTCTATCTATTTTTCAATAATTAATTTGGTATACATTTTCAACTCCTTTTGAGTATAGAACTGATATTACCATGAGACTTTCTAGTATTACCACAAGATCTGAATCTTAAATGGTAATAGTGACCTCAAAGTTCATAATTTCTTATGTGAAATTAAGGGGTTTTTTTCCAAGAACATCACTTTCTATTTACCTGCAATGGATTTTTATATGTCATTTTGTTAACCAGTCACTCATCTTCATGATGATCTCCTTAATTACTGTGTTCTCTCACTGCCACTGCTGTGCATAATTTTGTATCATCAGCAAATATTCCCATCTCACTGCTCATCTTCCTTCCCCAGGTCACTGTGACTGTTTTGAAAAGCACAGGCTCCAATACTGACCCCATGCAAAATTTTACTGTGATCTCCTTCCTTGACAGAACTATATATTCCTATCAGCTGGTCAATCTTTAAAACTGACTAGTCAGTTTAAATGATGATTAACCTAGTGGGGAAACTCCTGAAATCACTGCCTAAGTTCCCTAAAATATTTTGGTGAGGGATGTACCTAGAAGCATAGGAGAAATCCATCATTCTTTATCAGCAAGACTTTTATAGACATTTGTCAACACTTCAAAACCTGCAATAAGCAAATTTCCCCTTCACATTGACTCACTTCCCATAGGTTATACTGATTTATATAATTGTACATTCACGCCTACTAAATTTGTTCCACTAAATTTGTAGTTCTTTTAATTGATTCTGATAATTTTATTTGAGTTTTTCAGGGACTTTTCAATGCTGAATATAATGTGTACACGTCAATTTAATCTTACTTCAGACATCAAAGACATTTGTTCACCTCTATCTCTGACTGGAGTTGATTGAATCTAAAATTAGAAGATCAGTCTAATCTGATCTGTCTGATTTCTTTCATTTTATATTCTTAAAATTGTCTTTTGCAAACTACTGACTAAAGTGGCACTAAGTAATTAACATTTTATTTTCTAACCATAACTATAATATAGTGACATAACCATAAAAGCCAAATTTGAGTGTAAAAAATGTTTTGGTCCATAAGACACAAATGCTTTGAAAGAACAGAAAAGTTATCAGCATTCTCTTTTCAAAAAGAAACCTCACCTCTGAAATCAAACAATATCAGTTTTCTGTACTTACTTGTCACTCATCTCTAATCCACATCTAGTTCATGCACATACTGGCCAGAAACAACATATGCAGTCTGGCCCTTTATCGTGGCAGACATCAAACACAGCGTTTTAAGTAAGTGTTTAGACTACAAGCAATTATTTTTAGTCAGCTCCTTAAAAGCTCCTAAATTCCACTGAACACCACTGATAAGCCTCCCATATGTCTAGTGATGTTGTTGCCATGGCTTCTGACATGATGACATTGGGATATTAAGACATCCAGAAATAATATTTGGGGGGTGATTTTCTGATGGTATATCTAATTAATTGATGTCCTTGCTCATGAGAGGAAGCTACTTCTACTGCAGACACACACTGAGTGGGATTCCACACAGGCTTGCCAATTCATCTGACTCATGACACATGTCTGTTCCTCTCTTGGCACCAAAAGATCTCTGACAAACTCTGTGCAAGAGATATCTGTGGTAGCTGAAATTATGCCACAGTTACAATGCTCATTGTACATCACTGTGACCAAAAATAGGCTAAGAGCAGATTACACTCACTGACTGTACTGTTTATAAGAATGAACAATGTCAGACAAGTCTGACATTATACCCCTGTGATAATGTTAATAATGGACTACATGCATGATTTAAGTAAATCATATACATATTTTAAAAAGTAATAACTGCTTGAGCTCTGGTTCTTAAAGCTTGGATTAGAAAAATCAGATTTCTGGCTTTGATATTTTACATAGGTAGAGTGCCAGTCAAGGGTGTGAACAGTCATAAATTAACCTCATCATAGAAGAATCAAGATATATTGTAAACCTAAGCAAACCTCAAGGCCTGTGAGAATTCTGATCATGATTTATGGACAAAATCCATCTGGATGTATTAGGAGGAATGCACAATTTTTTATACTTTGTCCTATGAAGCTCAACTTCATAGTATTTTAAGTTAATGTATCTCTAACTGGGAAACAAAAAAAAGGATTTTCTTTCTTGAGATAAATGGGAGGCACCAAACAAGACAGAATAATTCTGCATCCATCTTCCAAAATTGTCTTTATTGAAGGTTACATCAAAATAAATACTCATGTTATAAAGGTTTGTTCCTGCTGTATGTTCTTTCTACTCTATTTCTAAATATTATTGACAGGGTGACAGAATGGCTTACACCTTTTCTTTAATATTAATAAAAATTCCATAATGAACTTTTGTAAAAAAAAAAAAACCACCTCATGCAGAATTTTGCATCAGAGGTCTGTCTGAGAAGTAATGCCAAAATATCCTTGTAACCACACAGACAAGCTCTTCAAGTCCTAAATCATTTACTTAACATGAAAAAAAATGTCTTCCTTGACTGCTGGATAATTGCATCCCACTTAGAAAAGGCTTTTTAATGTATGAACAATGCTGGTGTTGACATCTGCCAAGGTAATTTTGATGCAGTCTTTTATAATTACTCATTTTCATGAAACCCACATAGAGTCAAAACGTGCCTTACTTTCCTTAGAGATAGCAATAATGGAAACCTAACAGCATCTTGAAATGCTTACATTGTCATGATAGAAGCTGTTCAGGAATTAATATAGGCATCAGGGGAAATAGAAAGGATACTACACCTGAATTTCAACCATGCTAGGAATCCCTGGACTTTTGTGCATATAGGCTGAACTATGGATGCTATTTAGCTGTCTCCTAAATGTACAAATGATGTATTTCCCAGATAACAACATCCATCTTGAAAATAGAGTTTCAGAATAGATCTCTAGACATCTTAGAAAGACCAAATGATTGAAGAGGTGAATAAAGACACTGAGAAAAAAAAAAAAAAAAAACCAACCTTAAAGTTCAGTATGTACTACTCCAGCAGAGAGCTCCAAAATACTTCTGAGACAGGTAAGCGAGGATACAACTGACTTCTTCCAAATCTACTGAAGCAGATCTGGAACATGACCAAACAGATGCAGAAGCCATACTTAAAATCTTTGAGAACCACTGACTGCTGATCAGATTGATCTTTTCCACCTGTCAGCTAGTCATCTACTTCCATTAGACCTTGATGATTTATCTGAGGTTACATGAAAAAAAAAAAAGTTTAAAATATGACTACTTCTAAAGGAATCATAGTCAGAGGGAGACTACCTTTAAAAATTCTATGATGATTTTTCCTATCAGGAACTAAAATTGGTTTTAGATATCAGCTGTTGAGTTAATAGAAAGATGGAAAGATAGAAAGATGGAAAGAGGAGGAGGGAGACAGAAAGGGCAAGTTAGCAAATCACTCAGGAAAAGTAATATTCTGAGAAACAAAACTTTGATGACGTAGAGAATTGTACCCAACCAGTTTGAAGAACTGAACATTGTTAGAAAACTGTATCATTGACCTAAGAATCATATAAACCAACTCAGCTTTATAGTTTCAATATAATTTTGTACTATATATTCAATATCATTTTGATCAATGCCAGTGCTAGAGTGAAAAAAAAAAAATATATATATATATATGTATATAGTTAATGCAATATGGGAGGTTGTTGCTACTTAGAGCACAGCTAATACTAACTTTCCTGCTAAGTTATTGGTCAGCAGCAGTTATCCTATTTAATGAAAGCAGACAGTTAGATACACTCGTTTTTAAAAGTATCCTAGTCTGATACATTGAGTGGTACAAATAGCAAAAATTTCAGAGACTAATAGTCATAGAACATTTTCATCTGGTTTGTGTTTTAAAAGGTGAACACACAAGGAACATAAAAGTATATAAAGTAAAATTCTCCCTTTGCTTTGTTCTATGTCATAACAGCATCCACAAAATGCCAGGTTTTGTTCCCTTCAGTCAGCAACTGAGCCCACGGGCAATACTCTGCGAATGGCAGCATTTGTGCCACCGAATCTGAAGACAAGGATCTGTTAAGATATATAATTTCTTTTGCTTACCTATGACTTAAGAACCTCTACTTCTTCATATACTGAAAAAAAACCCCACCAGTGTAAGAGCATAAACTAAACTACATTCCTTTGCTCTGCGCAGAAACATGTTTTATAAAAGTAATGGTGGATGTCACTATAGACTTTGATAGTGAATATGAAGTGTTTTTCTCATGTCAGTACAACCATGAAATAAAAATATTGTTATGCTTTTATAACCTGTCCAGTTAGTGTGTGTATAAATTGCAATGGTTTACAATACTTGGGCACCCACAAACACATATGACTTAAATGTCATCTTCACAATATTATCCCACAATTTAAAATACTTACTTCCTCTGAATCCCTCTTTATTTGATTTACCTCCTGCACATTTCTTTTTATGATTAGCTGTAACAAATATAAATCTGGAGTAGTAAAGAAAACATTTTGCTGCAGCATAGTAACTGTTTCTAATACCTTCTGTCTGAAGCAGATGGATGATCTCAAAGAAAGCAACCAAAGAAAGAGTTTATAGGATAGGCCCTTGTCTGGCGGACAATGAAGACACTTCACTTTTCAATGCTGAAAATTATGATTTCAGAAAATAAAGATACAGGAATCATTAACTATAAGTATGGTGAAAAGAATTCTAACTTCACTTTATTTCTGGTATCTAACTCTTGTCCATGTTCACTGAAAATAAATTCTAGTCAAAATATTATCAAATATAATCAAAATGTCATTACATGCTCATACAAATGATTATCCCATTGTTTTGAAAATATTTGAACACATATCCACATTATTGGCTTATTTAATTGATTACACACTGTATGAGAAAAGGGTGTAATATGATTTCTGCAGAGCCACAGGCTAAAATATAGTTACACAACTCATCTGGCAAATGCTTAACTAATAATCATTTACACTCAGAGACACAGTGATTGATTCCTCAGTTTGTGGAAAGAAGAAGCAGAGAATTACTTGGGCAATACATTTGCAATTACTCCACTGGCCCCTGCTACAGAGCAGTGTTACCAGCTGCTCTCTAGATCCAGGAATTTAGGAATGGTGATTATGTAAATCAACCAAAAAAAAAAAAGTTTGTTTGAACAAGTGATGTTGAGTTGGCATGACTGGCATCTAGAAGGAAATTTTGGACCACAGCCTTGGACACTGTGCCAAATTCCAACAACTGAAAGAATGACTTCTGCAGGTGAAGGTTTGGCTTTTGGCTTGTCCAGCAGCTTCAAGAATGTGCTGCAGTGGGACAGTGGCATATCAGCTATAGCTGGCAGTTTCTCATGCAGGAAAAGGAGTTTCCCATAAGTTTCCTTTGAACTCTTTTAAAAAACACACCCACTCACACAAATCTAGATTACCCTTCCAATTAATATGGAATACAGCCTGCACAGCAATTCTTCAAGCATACAGCATTAATCCCACAGATTAGAAAGGGATAGGAAATTAAGAACAGATGTTTCATAGCAGTGCTGCTCTAATGATGACTGAATTAGTGCCAAGAGAAGTAATATATCCACAGGATATCCAGTATTGCCAAGCCTGGGTTCTCAATTACCTTATACATGACATTATGTTTCCAGATCCAAAACCATCTAATTCAGAGCTCTGGGATTTCTTCACAGCAGTGCATTGTACTTTATGGACATCTCTAGTGTCTCTTGAGATTACTCTCTGTTCCCCTCATTCCACCATCTGTGCTGTGCATGGTCTGCTACCTCAGGTAACATTTCAGCCAGCAAGGTGAGTCCTAACATTATCAGCTCATCTTACACCAAAAGGGACACCTTTGAAATAGCAGTTAACATCCTAAGTTGTTTAGTTGTTTTTAGTTTAATGCAACTAGGGGCACATAAAATCTAAAAAAGTAATAGAACCAATGATTCTATTGTTTAAAGACTAGCAAATATGTCCAAAAGGAAAAAAAAATAAATAACATGGAAGGCTTCATAGAAAAGGAATTAAAATCTTCAACTAGCTTTAAATCAGACAGTGAGATAACAAAACATGGCACAAAACCGACATCCTCAAGAGAAATTTTATTTTACACATGGTGTTAGGACCAGGATTGTCAGCATATTAAGATTATCCTTTTTTAAAAAAAGGGAGAGAAAGGTTGGAGTAGGGGAAGGGGAGGAAAATACTCCTGCTAGGAATATATTATAGACATAAAAAAGTGATGTGTGAACAGTGATGCACATCAAAGAAAGCATCAGCAATGAAAGTATATATGCTTTGCAAGGGGTGAAATGGGAACAGTACAGTTTCAGAGTGAAAACACTGAATGTATGTCTCTAAAGTGACAGAGATTTATGCTTCATTTGGAAAGCAGCAAGTAATGATTGCCACTATTGGTTAGTCTAAGAAGCAATGCTGAAGAGAGAAAATAAACAATTAACTATTGCCTAAGGTACATTCTTACATAGAGAAGGAAAAAACCCTCTGTATCTCCTGCATTTTGAGAAAAATGGGCCTGGTGATTTCTTACACTATTCTTATATTCTTTTTCAGAAAATGTAAAATTATGTGTGCTTTGCTTTTATTAAATATTTTTATTGCATTTGTTTCATGTTTTGTGAAACTGCATCTGCAAAAAAAATACTGTTGAAACTCGGTGTTCTGAATTTTCAGCAAAAGTTATTTTGAAATAATACTGCAGAAAACCTTAAAATCTAGAAATCCATATATCTCATAGCAGCACATTTTCTGCAGGCAAGTTAACACAAAAAACTCAGTGGAATACATCTCCTAGGGATAGAATAAAATAAATTCAGCAGAAATATGAAGCAGCAAAACTGAACATGTATTGGAATTAATAACAGTGCTCACATGAGAGGCTCATACAGTGATCTTCAGCTACATAATACCAAAGAATGATACTTAATATCTACATATGTCTTTAATGCTCTTTGAAATACCGTGGCCTTTAGAAGACAGAACTCCTGCTTCTTTAGATAAATTTTCTCTTTTTTTTTAGATGGGATTTCATATCAAACAAAATATAAATTATCTTTTCACAGATTCATACAAAATCATGGAATGTTTGGGGTTGGAAGGGACCTCTACAGATCACCTAATCCAGCATCTCTGCTAAGGTTCACCTTGAACAGGTTGCAGACATTAGAATAGCATTTCCCAAAAATCAGAGGAGAGTAGGAGAGTACTTCTCTCCTTGACATCAAGGTGTTTTGCAATATGGGAGTCATCAAGTTTCAGTTAATTGTGAAGCAACTTTATCTAAGGTTACCACAGCATTTATATCACTAAATATCATCTGGCATAAATGTATAATGCATACAGTAGAAGCCATATATTTTGCTAACTGTATGTATTTTTATTAGTTGTACTTACCACTATTGGTAATTGGAATCAGATGAAACCCACATTAGTTTAATTGTTTTATGGACTAATATTGTAGATGCTTCAAATTGCAAAGTATTGTAATTACAGAAACCTATTATAATTTATCTAAAAAGAAAGAACTACAAACTGAGCAAATAAAAGTATATAAAAGACAAAATACTAGTAAGAAAAGGGTGGTTTTATTTCCTAGGGACGACTTGGAGTGCATTAAGCGTGGTAATGAGACTGGAAGAACAGACAGATGCAGACATGTAATACCAATGTTCACATTCAACTCTGCATATAAATAACACAGTGGTTCTTCTGATATGGCACAGAGGATATGTTTGAAGACATAAAGGTAAAAGATAATCTGCCAAAGAAGGCAATATTGCTGTGCTTGTAATCAAAATAAAAAATAAAATGAAAACAAAACCTGCCTGGGACAACCTGATAGCTACAAGATACATTTGGTAAAGAAAAATAATGCACACATAATAGTGCTACTTAGTAAAAATGCATCAAGTAAAAGACAGAATGTAGGCATAAATAACACAAAGCAAAGAGTATTCAGAGAAAAAGATAGTTTTATTGAAATCCCAGGCAAAGAAAATTATGATTAGTGTATAAGAAAGCATTAAAGACCGTAGAAAATTAATAAGGACGGTTGTGGAAAATCAGTTAATAATATAAATAAAACATATATCATAAAATGTTCTTCCACTTACTCAATTATGGAAAGCAAACAAAAAAGGGAATTAATGGGACATTCTAGAGTTGGAAACTGAGATGGTTAATGTGACTGGGAAAAAAAAAAAAAAAAAACGAAAAAAGAAAAAAAAAGGGTGAAAAGGGGATAGAAACCAAGTGGAGAAAGGAAAATATTAAAATCCTTCCCCATTGTGCACTGAACAGGTAATTAGACAATTAGAACTATACAAAGCAGTGGAGAACTCCAGGCTCAGGGGAATTATGTTTTTTAAGAATTCTGCAGAAGACAGGCAGAAATAGGGGGAAAGTGTTGGCCAAATTCAATAGCACACTAGGAGCAAGGAGTACTGGGGGGCACATAATGCCACCCCCGTGCCGAGGAATGGAACGAAGAGGACATGTAACAATAGAAAAGATGTGAGGGCACCTCACATCATAGATGTAAGGGCACCATAGATGTCAGGGAACCTGAAAACCCAAAAAAAGCTGCATTTGTGAAACCAATAATGTGTAAGTCAGTCAAGAACAGCCAAAATGGTTTCATATACCAAAAATCATAGCTGGATTCACAAATAAAGGTAAAATAGTAAATATAATTTACTATTATATTTATTTATTAAATATTTATTAAAATATTAAATTAAAATATGCTTCTGTGCCTCAAAAGAGATTAAATTACATACCAAAAATCATAGCTGGATTCACAAATAAAGGTAAAATAGTAAATATGATGCCTCCATATTAAATTAAAATATGCTTCTGTGCCTCAATAGAGATTATAGACATACTTTAGGCTGTGATTTCAGTCTCTGCAGGACCCTTTCTTCTTGCAAAATTACTTTTCAATACAAAAAAGAAAATTTTCACACATTAATTTCACTAAATTATGAGGTTTTCCCATATGTAAATTCATCATTATGATAAATCTAGATTAGCAATCACAGAAATCTAATTCATTTCATGTCTCAAGTATGGATCATTAACCATTTGCTGCCAAGCTTAGTTGTGCAGTTGTAAGTATACACTAAACTCACTTATATTTCTTTATTTATAAATAAAAATGTTTGATGAAAAAGAACAGAATTCTAAAAACATTAGAGCTTGTGAATGACTTCATTCATTTAGATGCCAAGAACACACTTATATAAATTTACTGTATAAGAATTAGATCAAGAGATTGTTTAAATGTCTGCCTAACATAGCACTTTATTGAAACAGAGTGAAATTTTCTGTTTAATTTCTGCCATCATAAACCAAAATAGTAATTCAGGTTTTATTTTCTTACTGCTTTTGTCTGCAGCATAAGTGCAGTGTGTAAGCCATGGGCTGAGCCTTTGGCTTTTGATTGGTTTTTAGTTGAAAGAGCCATTGTGTTTACCTGGGTCATGGACTCTTCCCCTAACTCAGGGCCTGTTGATTCTACCACAGTGTAGGCAGGAGTACTTAAAATTTATAGATTATGCACATAAGATTGCACAGCCACAGACTGAATGGAGATCAGCATCTTGAATATCAGGGAAAACTGGATTCAGGGCACTGAAATTAAATGATGCTTCCAAAAAGTACCATTTGTTTGGAAGAAGAAGGTTCAGAATCCTGATACAAAACTTCTTCCTAGTCTGATTAAACTTCACAGCAGAGATTACAGAAATGTGACACTCACTCATTGTTTTCATATGCATTGCAAATTTAAGCATGGACCCTTGTGTGATTTAAAAGCTGTGTAAAATTAATGCAACTACTGTTGAGAAATTACTAAGAAGCTGAACAAATTAATTAATTTTTAATAGTTTTAGTTTATGGACTGATAAATTGTTTCAGTTTATTAAACAAAGTATATGATAATGATGAGACTGGAAATAGAATATTATCATAGAGACTCAACTAAAAGCAGCCGCAAAGCAGAACATGCACCAACAAAAAAGTTTTAAGGTAATTATGGGCAGTCTTTAAAAGACTGAAAGTGCCTATTTAGAATTACACACCACTTTTGTCTAATATATATAGATAGATACTACAGCATAGTGCATAAATTGTGCATAAATGACAAGTTACTGGTAGACAGACCAATTATGCAATAAATATATTTTTGCATATAAACAACTTTTAAAAATTAACTGCAGCTGACAGCATTTTTTCAAGAGTTACCTGATAGTCCAGTTTAAAAGAACTTATTGTAGAACTGTCAGTGACAGTCATCTACTTTCACAATATATTTATCATAGGAGTTTTTGCAAGCCTGTGCAATTATCAGGAATGCAGAGACATTGTTAGAAAAAGAAGTCATGCTTTCCTTCCACAGCATCACCAGAGAAAATATATCTCCTGAGTTTCAGAAGAAAGAAAATTATAAAGTCTCTTCAAGAATACCCTTTCTCTTCTAGCTCCTCAGAGGAGCTTATCCTTTACATTGCCTTGGGAGGGTGAAATAGAGGTCTCTATTTGATTAAGTGTACAGAAGGCTTCATGGGGAGTTTCTAGCCTTTAACAACCCCTGAGGTGGCACCTCATCCTTTTTCTCTGTGTGGTATGTTTTGTGTAAGCAGCTGTGGCTGTCTGCTCCTCCTCCACCTAAGGAGGTATGAATTTGTTTGCATACCTTGCTACACACCCAGTTCAATTCTGTCTTTGAGATAATGAGAGGAATTTTTTTCCCTTCACACTTAGAAAAGCCTGAATAGAGCAGGCAGAGCTCAGTCTCCTTTTAGAAATTTTTAAATTGATGAGGATTTAAGACATTTGAGTCACCAGAACTTAGGAGATTCCTGGTGCTCACATTTTTCCCTGAGCCTCAATACACATAAAGTAAGGGCACTGGAAACAGACCTATACACACTGTATATGTCTCTTTTGCAGTCTCTTTTCAGGTTTAGGAACAGCCACAGTTAGTTCAGTCCACCCACAAAGGCTGTACATGCAACCATGAGAACTTTTTGTCAATGAAAACTTTAATTTTGAAACAGAAATTACATTTTAAAATTGCATATTGCTCCAATACACACAGGAACATCTAAGCTTTGGACATATATCAGAGTATGCTTGAACTTTGTAGGAGGCTTCTGAGTTTGAGCAAATTTGTGGAAAAAGAAAAATATTATGGTTACAGAAACAGCAATAAGAGAATCAAGTTATTCCTCCCCTGAGGGAAGTGATACAAAGAGAAGACCTGTCACTTGTAAGTAAAGAATCTGGATACAGAATGATATATACCAATAAAAATAAAGTAGGAAGGGTAATAGCCAAGATATGAAACCTTGAGAGAAAATCTTAGTAAACATACAGGAGTTGTAAACCATTTATCAATAAAAGGAGAGATTTAGAAAAGGGTAGCCAAACACAGAAAATCATGTTGTTTTCCCTGTGTTACCTTTTTGATGTGGTTACGTGCATGAATTCATACAATTCTCCTGCATGACTAATCTTATGAGTCCTACATCACTTACTGGCTTAATGACTTCTACTGAAAAGGAGAGACAGAATATCACTGCATGAAAATATAAATTGCTCTCAACACTTGATGCACTTGGGATGCGACTATTATTCAAGCTCCATTCTTCCCTAAATGTATGTCATATTTGTTGGCACAAAAAAAAAAAAAAATTAAGAAGAAAAATAAAGCCCTTTTTACTGATAAACCAAATAGCAGAGACTTATTAAAACTTTTATACTAGTGTCTTATGGCAAGTTGACTAATTTTACTCCTAAGAAGGAATGAGTTTCTTAGAGAAACAAGACTTGTTTGAAGATGTTATTTGCACATATTTGCATATATATATATACATACCTATATATTTGTGTGTGTGTGTGTGTCTTTGTGTTACAGTGCAGTAACTTTTTATACCACTGACTGATTTCAGGTAAGCATAAGAAGAGGAAAGAAATATACGATCATTAAGTTACCTGTAACAAGATCTGTTAATATTATTTTTTTAATAACTGCTTTTTGTGGAAAAAGTCTGTGGTATCCCTTACTGAGGATCTAGTTTATCAATAGATTCTTTTCACAAAAACACCTCCAGACAGATAGGATTCTTCCAGCTTTTCTACAACACTTATCACTCATTTATACTCCCATGGTTCTTGATATTGGATGCTATGAACAGTGTATGAGTGCAAGGAGATTTAAAAAGAAAAATAGGCTCATTTTAAAACTACTTTAATGCTTTCATTTGGAGTAAAATATAATCGACTTAGCTGATCTGTGTGCTAGAGTACTGCATGTATGTGTCTGTGCAAGAACTTAATTCTAGCCCCAATGTTGTACCTAAGGCAACTAGACTTTAATTACATTAAGTGGTATTTGACTTCAGAATTTTTATTTAAATATACAAAAAATTCCTATTGCTACTCAAAAATCTCTACATCGTACCATTCACACATATGGTTATTCTCAAACTCTTCAAATGAGCAAAAAGGAAACACACCTTAAGTGTAATGGCAAAAACAATAGACATGTTAACTAATAACAATAATTAGGTCAAATCAAAGCACAGAAAAAAATCACTGTTATAGAAGTTATCATAATAATCACTCTCACATTCACTCTGAAACTATAGCTACTCTATCCATAGTCAGTATGGAAGCAGAGTCTTCTCTGACTGCTTCCACAGCTACTGTATATCAGTCACAGAGTCAGATTGGAAGCGACCACTGTGGGTCATCTGGTCCAACCTCCCTGCTTGATCAGGGTCATCCCAGATCACCTGGCACAGGACTGTGTTGAGATGGTTCTTTAATATTTCCAGTGAGGGAGACTCCACACACTTAGATACTTCTGGTTTATCGTTGTTACCCTAAAACTAATTTTCCTCAATTTCCAGACCCACAATTCTTTAATTATCTCCTGGTGATATGTTTACAGAATCCTGGCATTTTAAACTCTGAGACTAGCTCAGTTGTTTAGAGCATAGTGCTGATAATGCTAAGGTTGTGGGTTTGATGGGCCATTCACTTAAGAGTTGGACTTGATGGTTCCTTGTGGGTTCCTTCCAACTCAGGATATTCTGTGCTGGTGTCTACCTTGCTCTCTTACAATCTCTTTCCTGCACACTGCACCCTGTGGGGCACCTCAATTTCACACCTTCTGCTGCTATCCCATTCTCCTGTTACCCTACACTCAATCATTATGTTGCATCCCTAAATAATTCAGTCTCCAGAATATAAGAAGTCATGACTGCTACCAAAATAATTTTTAAAAAATAAGCTGAAATAAAATAAACAAAGCCTAGACCATAGGCCATTAGAAAAATTGCTGTTCCAGTTAAAACAACCAAGCCCCAAAACTCCAAGCAAGGCAAAGAAAATTTTGACAAAGTCTGACAAACCCATCTGTAAAGGCTTGCAAAGCCATTACAAACGCTGAGACCTGTTACTAATAATAGGAAAATTATACTTACATGATACAGTACCCTGCACACTAAAATCCCAAGAGAAAGCCAGAATTTCCTGAAAACTTATCAGAACCTTTCAAAATGTGTTGCGCGTAATTCAGAGTGTGGGACAAAGCCAAAACATTTTTTCCCTGTTATCCACTGTCTCTTTGTAGAGATGGATCAGTTTCTCAGGTTCAGTACCCTCCACTTACCTAATTCCCTCTTTGTGCCACGTACCCTCTCACCAGCTGTTTGCACAGCACGAGCTAATTTAAAAACAAATAGCTGAATGGAACATGCTTCAAGGACCTTAGCCAGTATTTTTAATAAGCCTTGCTTGGAAACCTATCAATAATTTTTAAAAAACACATTTTAACATTACAAAATATAGGATGTTAAAAAGTCAAGTTAACTGAAAGGACCAGATGTTTACATTGGTGCCTAAGGGTGCCATATCATTTCAGCATTATGTTATTATTGCCTAAATTCTATTTCAGGCACTTATATACTACTGAGGAATTCCCTAATTGTTATGATAATCAACATGATAGTTTGATAACATAACCAAGTGCAACTACATTTCTGATCTACCACTCTGAAATATGTAGCACTGTTATTTCATTTTGTTACAATAGTTCTGAATGATCAAGGCTAATATAAAAGGAGATCAAATTAACTGAGATTATAGTTGACTTCATCATTACACATGGGTTCTCATTGTCAGTAAAGATAATAAAATCTATGACATGTTTCTTTGAATTATATCAGTCCTATTTTGAGTTTTCCCTCATTACATGTTTTATTTAACCATACAAATATAAATGTCAGTTTTCAATAAGTAAGATTATGGTAAGGTCATTAGTCTATTAGACCATTGCAATAAGTAATATAAGCCTTCAGAAAATGAGTAAAGTCCCTATGTATCTGAGCAAGAAAACGTCACCTTGAGCAAATTTCTTCTTATATAAAGATTTCTCTAAGTAAAACCTAAGATTGCCAAAGCAGACACAGCCACAGCAGAAATATGCTTTCTCAAATTCCAGTTCTTCAGATATATTGTCTTGCTATTAATTTAAATGTGACTTTAAATATTTTATTTACAATGCTATCTAGAAATAAATCTATTTTTAGACACTGTAATAATTGCTTTGTTATAAAGATATTATATCTGAGAGACTGATTGAAAAGAAAGTGCAGTTTCCTTAAGGGAGTCCATGGTAATTTAATTTAATTATCTCATTCCAACTGGTGATAATATCCAAAGGGAAACTATTTCTAAATTTACTTTTTATTAAAACTTAATTCAAGCTCAGCTAGCCAAATGTATATGTACTGCAAAAGTATTTCAGCATCAGTGCCATTGTCCAATTCATTACCTGTCACTTCCATGAGGAGACAGTCCTGTTATTCTAAAACACCAGAAAATAGACAAAAACAAAATACTGTGACTGTAAAAAAAAAAAAACCAACAAAAAAATCTAATTGAGAGCAAAGTGAATTGGCCAATATATGAGGGATATTTTTTTTCTGTTTTATGTAATACTTAGATAGTTCTATGCTCCAGTGGTAAGGAAGCTTGCACAGGGACTCTCTGGTATTTCTTTTTAACCATTTCCTGTGCCATTTTCAGTAGCAATGGCAGTTACCTTTCAGTTATCTCCATTTGAATCCAGCAGTGATTCTTTAAGAGACATGAATACATAAGTTTGAAGGGAGAAAAATCCTTCTGAGGGCTGTTGGCACTTCATGCAGGTTAAGAAAGGATTGCTTTGTGTAGAAATGTACTGGTTTTCCACTGCTGCTCTTGACCTTGACCCTATAATCATCATTAGTTACACACACCAACCACTTGAGAGCAGATATTCAGTTTGGCAAACAGTTAAAAATAGAAGTGAACAAGGCCATTAGGCGTTCTTGGCAGCAAAACTGTTCAAAGTCCTTCTACCTTAACTGCACCTTGCTTAATTGGGAAATGCCCACTTGGCAGAGTTGCAGCCAAGACTTATTTCCTGCTCTTCTGGAATAAATAAATGTTTTCTTTCTACCCTCAACGTGACATCTCTCATGTTGTAAAGCAATTCAAAGGTAAGAGATATTTTTAGCTCTAGTTGTAGCGGTTAATACAGTTATGGCCATTACACAGCACATTAGTTTTTTGCAGGGATGTTCTTAGCAATAAAGTGGGCTTTGGGCCTATCACACTGGATGATTTTATTCTTCTAGCACATCCCTTTTTTTTTTTTTGTACTTCAAATAACTGATCTTGTACTGACTTTTTAGGGCATTTTCTTTGATTTTTATTCCATTGCTACTTAGAATTCTCTTCCTAATATATTTTCCAGTGCCGTTTCTACTGTTTAAAAATTTTAGAAAAGTTTTGGGGTTGAGATTCAATATTTTTAAGCTAGTGGTTCATTTTTGCCACAAGAGAAGTGCTGGAAAGTGAAAAAATAAGTAATTTATTGGCACATTCAACAGCTGGCAACTAGAATAGACTGGTGTTCTGACTTCTTAGAGCTGGAGGCCATTCAATCTATCTAGTTAAATTGCCATTCAGTCTGAGTCTTGCTTGGGTGAGGCATCTTTTCAGAAAAGACATAAAACCATCTGGTTCTGCTGCACACCAAAATAAATAATCCATCAATCTTGTTCAAAGGGTGAACTGTTATCACCACTAAAAATATTTTTTTCTAATTTTATCTATATTTTTACTCATCTTTCAGCCTTTGCTCTACTATGTGTTTCATTGTTTTCTCCTGCAGCTTTTGCTGTGCAACAGAAACCTCAGTGTTTTATCAATAAAACAACATATCTGTAAAACTCAGACTCAGATGTGTTTGATAGGTCCCAATTTCCATAAAATCATGTCCCTTCTTGATTACTGTACAAACATTCTTTCGTTCTTACATTTAAAAATCAAATCTCATAACTTTTTGCATGTTGCCAGTTAGGTGGGGCTGTCCAGCACTGTTCCTTCTTTGAACAGTAGCACAGTTCTAAAACTTTTGCATCCTTCACTATAGCCAGTTTCCAATTTATATTATTAATTTTCATCAGTAGGCCACATATGTATCTGGTCTATGTGCTACTGGGTTCTGGAGACTGTAAAAGGATAACCTGTAGTTCATTTTATTCTTTCCAGTTAATAATGGGCCAGAAAGCATTTTATATGTATGTATTATCCCTATTCTTCTAAGTAAAGAAAGGAATATTCATTCTTCACTTCTGCATTTTATACATCACTGCTAACAATTTTGCCATCTTCACCTATTAAACTGCTCACATCAAACTTAAGATTAATTTTGTATCTAATACACTATAAAACTTGATTCATATTAATATCAGAAATACCAGCTATGGATTTTATTCTGACATCTTTTATTTGGTTGGGTTTTTTTTTCTTATGAATCTTTCCATTTACAAAAGTTGTTGCCTTATTTAATTTTAGGTTAAAAACCTCTAGAATTTTCTTTATTTCTAATTGCTCTCATTATTGGTCCCTGAAACAAGCATAGGCATATAACAAAAGCTGTCCTCTTTGTCACTGTAGCTGTATAGATGTTCATTTATATACTTTTTAAAATAATTTCCCCTTTAATTCCTGTTCTCTCTATCTCCTTTTTTTTTCTAGTCAGAGTCAGTCACACTCTTCTAATTTTGAATCAATTTGCTATCTAGACATACAAAGTTATGTATATATATATGTACTCTGATTGGCACTTTTCCTTGCTCATTTGCACTGTAAGAAATCAGGTCATAAAAAAAAGTCTCTAGGCAATCACTAAAATCCAGGTGATTTATTTACCTCCAGAATTATCTCATGTTGAGTGCAATACTTTCTGCATATCAAAGTTTTTAATAAGATTCATAATAATGAATTAATGCAGAACAATTGTATATAAAGCATAAAGGTTTAAATGTGTACATAGACTTTTGCTCTTTATATGTCTTAATTTCAACTGTATTTTTTTCCTTTTTTAGCTTTATATATTTTTTTGCTAGTTAAAACATTCCTCCTTTTCTTTTGTCTGCTTTGCCAGTGCTTGCTTAGCTTTATAATTTGCATTCTTGATCCTTTTTTAATTATTTCTACATCCTTGTTGATAATTGAATTTAGATAACTTTGCATTTGGAGAGAATCTTATTCAGTGTAAACTCCTTTTCAGTTATTTATACATATTAATAAATTTGCTCTCACTTTGTGTTCTTGAAATATTATTACCACCACTTTAAGTTCATCTCCTCCTTCTAGCCCATTATTTCTGACAGAGATAGCTGTGAACCAAAACCATATGTTCAAAGTCACAGACTACAGATTTTCAAAATCCAGATTGTGTGCTATAGTGCAAAACCTGGTTTACCACACACACACACAAATCTGGTAAAGATATACTCGTTGCAGAAAAGAGGGGGTAGAGCCTTCCTCTCCTTGTGCAAACAAGGAATTAAGGAAGAGGGCTTCCATGTTGTGGAATTGAACAATTCTGGAATTGAAGAGTGGGGTTTACTCCAGCACCAGTGGATCAGTTCCACAGAGCAATTACAATAACCTAATACATGGTGCAGTGCAAATACTGCCATGGAGTTTTAACTCATGGCCAAATGGACTCAGACGCCCTCTCTAGGGATTTCTCCATAAAGGCTTCCTTCCTGAGTAAAGGAAACAATGGGGTTTTTGTCTGGTTTCTTTCACTTTTTCTCAGAATAACAGAATATGCTGAGTTGTAAGGGACTCACAAGGATCATCAAGTCAAATTCATAACCCAGCACAGGCCCATTCCCAAGAGTCACACCATGTATTGTCCCAATGCTTTTTGATCTCTCTCAGGCTTGGTGCTGTAACCACTTCCCTGGGAGCCTGTTCCAGTGCCCAGGCACCCTCTGGGTGAAGAACCTTTTCCTAATATACAGCCTAAACCTCCCCTGACACATCTTCAGGCCATTCCCTTGGGTCCTGTCACTGATCACCACAGAGAAGACAAATCAAGTGGTCTCAGCCACTCCTCACATACCTTCCTTTGGACACTCTCTAATATCTTAATATTTTTCTTATATTATGGCATCCAAACTGCCTCCAGAATTTGGTGAGGCCACCCCAGTGCAAACCAGAGTGGGAGAATCCCTTCTTTTGCCTGGCTGGTGATGCTGTGTCTGATGCCCCCCAGGACACTGGTGGCCCTCCTGGCTGCCTCATGTTCAAATTGCCATCAGACAGGACCCCCTGGTACCTTTCCTTGACACTTCTTCCCAGCATCTCATTCCTGAATCTGTATGTACCTTCAGGGTTGCCCCATCCCAGGTGCAGAATCCAGCACTTTCCCTTGTTAAACTTCATATGGTTGGAGATTATCCAGCCCTCTAATTTGTTGAGGTCTCTCTGCAGGGCCTCCCTGCCTCTGAGAGAGTCAACAGCTCCTGGTTTTGTATCATCTGTGAATGCTTCATATCCCTTTCAGTACTGCATCCAAGACATTTCACACTTGAGTGTCTTACTTGGAGCATGCAGAAGAGAAATCTTCCACTTACGTCACTACAGCACTCACTCAGAAAAGTTGCTTGGAGTTCTCAGTCCTGTGGGCATTTCCAACTACAATGTAACAGTCAGAAGGACCTTCACAGGTCTGCAGTCTTTGCTACAGCAAAACCACGCTCACTGACAGGCACAATCTTTATTTTCTGATGTGATTCTTTCCTGAATCAAATAATTGTAGGTATTGCCAAGGAAAAGTCAGTTCTGACAAATGATTACTCAAAAAACACTGCACACCTGCCTTGTCATCTTGCACATTTTTTATAAATTATCTCCCAGTAAAAAAAGAATAAACTGGTTGCAGTCAGTGTAAATCTGCCTTTTATCAACCACTCATTCATCCACTTTGCCGAGTTTCCATCTATATTAAAGCTGTATTACTGATTTTCACCAGATGAGACTCTGACATGCTATTTTTAATATCAGAGATGTGGGCAACCAATTAGAGCCATATTTGAAGCAAACTGGGAATTAATAGCCTTCCAAAGCTCGTGTATGTCCCCACAAAGTACTTGCCTAAACATAAGACAAGTACTTCAGTCCTTGTTCTCCAAGTAGTTTAGACATAAATCTTTTACCTCATGGAAAATCCCATGGACACCTGATTGACAGAGAAGCATTAATTCAATTTTTGCCACATCTAAATACTCTCTTTAATATCCAGGGTAAGAAAGTGTCCAAAAAGACCGGATGCAAATCCATCACTGATTTGGGACATACATTGCTGAACTCTTAGATCATATGACTGATGTTGTTTCTTTGTTACCCAGTGAGTATATTTGCAAAGTATCGGGAATGTGATGTGTAAGTACAGGGCAAGAAAGAAAAAGGGTGGAAAACCAAGCAGCAATTAATATGCCCATCTGAAAGAGCACTTCATGGCAATGTTGAGGTGAAGACAGGATCTGCTAGGATTTTTAAATCTTCCTGTGTATGGGAAATCTTCTTCAAAAAAGAGAAAGCTCAAGAGCCAGGGCAGACCCCACAGTAACCAAGATGGATTGCTGCAGATAAACTTCTGCCTGTCCCAGGCTGTAGAAAGAAAAAGACAGGAATACATAAGCTCTCCTCCTGGAGCTATGCATCCAATCTCTTTCTCCAAAAAGTCAACCAAAACTATTTTATTCCACTGCCTAGCAGCCAGGCTTTCTGCTCTGTATAGCTTAGGGATAAAGGAAGAACAAGACAGTGCTTGTGTAGCTTATATCATGTATTAATTAGGGCCAAAACTAGAAATGCTAAGCCATAACTTCATTTGCTTGTTTGTTTGCTATGTCTGTCTCCTGCTTTGGCATGAATGTTCAACCATTTTTACACAGAATGTGTACTGAAAAGAAAAACTGAAGGATTTCCCCATGTTAAAATATTGGTTTCTGGTGAATTCACTGTGATGGAAGCAAAATCAGGTCTCTCCCATCTTTGACCAGAATTGTAACTGGTATAGTACAGGATGGGGAAGGATGCTTCTTTATCAAAAGACAGGAAGAAAAAAAATCACTTCCTTTACTTGCACTTTTTCATTTTCCACTGCAGTAAACATGCTCCATGTGTGCCTACATAACAGGAATGTAAACACGAAATGGACACAAAAATTTCTACACTGATTCCCAACAAGGTTTAGGTTTCAACTCAAAGCTGACAAAATGTATATGCTTGCAGGTGTGCCCAGAATCATACATTTACATGCCCTGGAGGAATCTTGACAGAAATCAAAACATCAGGAAATTTTTGGTGTCAAGGGTCTTAATACTGAATGCAGATGCATAGCATAATACACAGGGAAGCAGAGATGGTGGTTTATACAAAGTAAGTTCTGAAATGGAACTTCCTGTTAAACTAACTGAATTACCAGGACTTCTGAGAGTCCTGCTACTACCAATACTCAGAGATTATGTGTCTATCAATCTCTAAATAGTTTCCCCTAGAAATCATGAGCCAACATCATAATCTTTCATTTGCTTTTAACAAGCTCCTCTGTCCTATGCTGTACTTGCTGGTCTTTTAAAGCATTTCAATCAAAGGGAATTATGATAAAGGCACCATAAATGATGGAACAATATTTTGTCTCCTTATAACTATTTATGAAACATGAAGAACCCAATATTAAAGAGAGTAAATTCAGAAAATAAATACTATGCTACAAATCCTTAAACGAATCTGAGTCAATACCTTACTGTCATAAACTATGTGTAAGGTTCACTGGCATTATATGAAATACATAATAGGAATTATTATCTTTTCTAAGATCTATCTGGAATCCTGTCTACCTCTCATACTCTATAAATAATAAAGATATTATATTCATTTCATTCACAAAGCAAAATCAGAACAATTTATTCAAAATCCATAGAAAAGAACCCTACTTCCCTTTTTATTTCAAATTTTTATTATAATCTTCAACTCATACAATTAATAATAAAAGACATCAATTTCTCAACTATATTCCCCACAGATTTCAGTCACAAACTGTTATTTGAAAGACACTATCACCTTCAAAGAACACCTTTTAAAAAACTCTATGCAATCAATCTCACTTAATGTTGTAAAAACTCAAGCATTTTATAAGTCCTTACTTTCACCTGTGTTAATTCATTGCTTTTATCTCAACTTCAAAATAAAAAAGAATTAAATAATTGCTGTGTGTAGAAAGATCCCATTATATCCTCAAGTACTCAGTGTTGACAATAGTCAGCCTGAACAACAAATGAATTGTTAATTAAACACATAAACACATAAACAAAAGCATTTGAAAGTTTTTGACCTTTTTTTGATACTGGAAATATTTTTATTCATTGTCAGTTTCATAATTCATGATCCGGGTGTTTTGTGATTGTTAGGAATTTTCACCTCAATGTTCTGACCAGGAGATTTTTTTCTGCTTACATCTTTGAATTAGCTCCATGATGATTGAGTGCTCTTTATATGACAACTACTAATACAATAAAAATACATGATCTTCTCTTTGATTGTGCACATATGAATGCCACTTCTGTCATACTGATTCCCAAATATATAATGATTCCCTTTTACTTCTTTATTTTATAATGCAACTAATTCAAATTATGCTTTCCTGATAAATGGTATCTTCCACCACCTTACACAAGGGTGCACAGACTCTAGACAGGTAGCCAGACTATCTACCTCTAAACCAAACCTCAGGACTCTCCTCATGCTCCATCCCTTCTATTTTCTTGTCTGTGCCTCACCACACTTTTGCAAAAGTGGAGAGGACAAGAAATCCCAGCAACCTGCCCTGTGCTGGGAGTAGATTGCACTGCACACTGTGGAAGGTGGAAGCTCTTTGTAGAGCAGCAAGTGTAGCCACGTACAGTCCCCATGGCCCTTTAGAAGGTAGCTCTGGTGCATGTGTGTTGAATACACCATGGACCGCTTGTAGAATCTACCCAAAACCTTTGCTGAGGTCTGGCTGTGCTTTGTCATCAATCATTTTAATGGCATCCCCAAGGAATAACTGGTAGCAACTAAAGCTTTCTGTTATTTTCCCTAAATACCTGTCTGATCTTTGTCAATGTAACACAGCCAGAATCACACAGAGTATTCTCTTAGCAGCCAATAGGTGCAATACAAATAATTGGTACCAGCACAAGAAAATGAAATGTCATAGAAAACATTTTGCATTCCAATAAAAGTGCATTGTTAAACTCAGAAGTAGTAACTGAAGCTTGGGACCAATCAGTCAATTCATTAAAACCAAGGGATAAGGCAAAATTTTCTCAGAAGGAGCTAAAAAAAGCTAAAATGCTTTTGGGTTTTTTGATAAGAAAATAATGACCTTTAGTTGCCTAAAGCAGTGGTGAAAAAAATTAGGTGTGAATAAGACTGAAGTTTTCTGCTTAAACAAAGTAGATAAAGGGAATTGCAGTAAGACTAAAAAAAAACACCCAAGAAACATCATCTTTTGCACAGGGTAGATGGAAGTTTAAAATAACGAAACAACAGCTATGATTATTCTTTTTTTTCTCCTACACATTCAGAAAAGTGGAAATCTGTAAGCAATTTTAGCATGTATATAAGATTATATAAAAATTTCACCCCATTCAGATCCCTGAGCTCCTATATAGTGAAAAGGTATTGGTCCATGACTTCAAGCAATGGAACACCAACACCCAGCTGAAGTTCACAAACTTCATTGGGTCCAAAAGAAACACAGATTTTCAGCCCATTAGCACTTCTCACCCTTTTTTTTTCAATTAGTACAGATATTAGCCTACCATGTTAAATTATGTGACCAGATATCTCTTCTCTCCCTGTTTGAGACAACACCAGTGTTAACCAAAACCTACACAATCTTACTGCAGTCGTCTTTACACAAGCTCTCTGACAGGCTGTCATATTAAGGCATCCCTCATGAACAGAAAACCACCCATTCTTTAATAAATATTTGACAATTTCTTGCAAATATTACTCCTACAGTATTTAATACAAAGGATTTGCAAAGGTTTTGTATCTTTTCTGTCAAAAATTTGGTGGAATGAAATTATCTCACATTTTCACAGAGAGTACAAGAAATGCTTCCCTTGTCAAAATTCCTTTGCTAATCATTATATACTGCATGCTATACTAGTGAATATGTGGGTCTTTAATAATATTTTAGTGAGGATTACTGTGTTTAGATATTGAAAAGGAACATAGAACAACTCACATTCACTGAATTCCTGAACTGTTTGCTGTTCAGGCTTATTGTAAATATTGTGACTAAATTTGTCATTTTGGTGTATGCAGCTGCTGAATTGATATTGCACATATTTATAGAAATTTAATATTAAGGTTATGAGAGCAAGACAATTAAAAACTCTAATTTATGTATTAAAGCCTGTATCAGATAGATTTTATTTCTGCTTTTTTTTACCAACTATATTAACATAAACACTGGATTCATTCAGAATTATAAACAAATTCCAAATGTACAGATTGTTTTTAATCTGAACTATATTAACATAAACACTGGATTCATTCAGAATTATAAACAAATTCCAAATGTACATATTGTTTTTAATCTGAACTATATAATATGATTAACATTGTTGATACTATGAATTACTATTTCCAGGGATTGTTTTTAATCTGAACATGATTAACATTGTTGATACTATGAATTACTTTATATTTCCAGTCTCATATTGTTAAATTATGATAAATCTTTATAAATGCATTGAAAATTCCTTTGTAAATTTCTGATTAATTTGTATTTCATCAGTGTAAATACATAGTGATGTATATTATAAACCCAGATTAAGTTATAATGGCCTTATTTTGTACTATATTAGAAATATGTTATATTAGAAATTTCTCTTATGTAAGAAAGTTACCTGACTTATTTTCAGGGGAAGGGAAGCAATTACTTAAGTATCCATTTGAAATAAAGACAAATAACAAAAAGACACCTTTTTTGGTGCTGTTGGTAACTAAAGTGTCAGAAGACAGTGTAATAATTACAGTCTTATAGAAAGGGCATTTTGAGTAAAAAAGTTGACAAGAGTTATTATTAAGCCAGATAAAAGGGTTGTTTGGGTTTGGGGTTTTTTTTTAACATTTAAATTTAGAAATACACCCGGCACTTTGCCTGGATGAACAATCAAATACTTAATTTTTACTGAAATTTTCAACATTTCAAGAAATTCTCTTTGTTTTCTTCATATTTTACCTTAAGACAAATCCCCAGGTTTCAAAGCCTGTTTTCCTGACCCCTTAGCTTACTGGGGTATATGTCTAATCAATAGAAGGATCAATTTCAATATAAAGCACTTGTTTCTTCTCTGCCTTTTCTTTCAATCTAAATAGCTATTTTGTTAATTATCTCAACGATAGCTACCATTTGTCTCTATTAGTAGTGCTTTTTTTTTTTTACAAAAAATTTTTCCTTTCCTTTCCTTTCCTTTCCTTTTTGTCTTTTTCCCCATTCGATGGATTACAACCCACACAGGTGATTTACTACACTGCACCAGACACACATGACATTTCCCTCTCAGTAGGGCTTCTGCTCCCACATTCATGAAATACCAAAGAAATACTCAGCATCCTGGACCTAATGTGTTCCTCATTAGGTCTCAGGGAGAAGTGCAAAGCCAGATTCAGGCTCCTTAGCCAGAGAAATTGTTGACTTATTGAACTTTCCACTCCATCCGATTTCATCTGGGGGAAGGCAGGTTGGCAAAGAAGGCTGCCCAGAGCAGTCGGGGTCAGAGAGTGCAGAGAGAGGGTCCAGAAGAAATGACATATGATTTACTGGGGTTAAAATTTTTAGGAAAGGCTGCAGTAAATGCAGGTGATTCATAAACACCTTCCTTTTCATGAAGAATGATTAAAATTATCTGTGATGCACAAACCATGTGCTGTAAGGAGACAGAATTACCTGCACTGGGACACTTTTAGGCTCTGCCTTCCAAAGGTTAAGCATGTGTGCCACCACCCAGCACTCCTACAGCTACAGAGAAGGAGCTGCCTTTGTGCAACTGGATTTTGGGGTTCTGTTTCTTTGAATCACAGGAACAGCAATTGATGCCATACAGTGTTAAGTACTGCTTCTTTTCCTTCTTTCTTGGCTCCTGTGTAATAACTTCAGCTTGCAGCACAGCAGTGTAGGGATCAGCATTAAATTAAAAGGTTCAGTCAGAATAACTTCTAGAGTCAAATGTTATGTATATGAAAACAAAAAGTGGGCAGTGGAAGTGCTGACATAATTATAGCAAAGTAAGCAAACACTTCTATACTTAGAAGTATGTAAACTGATGCTTTTAAAACTACTTCCCTCCCTCCAGGAGACCAGGGTAGTATGGGGTTCATATTAAACACAGAAATTGGGACTTTGGAGGATCAGCTATCATTATTTTTGTGCAGAAACCTGAGTTTCTCTTACTCAAGTTTCATATTTACAGCACCACGGGGTATGTAGTGACACTCAAACCCAAAACAAATACGTATTTTTAATCCCAAGCTGAATGGAGAAACAGCATGTATAGAAAGTAATAAGGTGTATCTCAAGCATAGTGTGAAAATGAACAAATCACAGCCAAGCATTTTTTTTTTAAAGCTTAGTTTCTGATGTGTTTGTGTTTTCTGATGAAAGCTGACAGGTAGAACAGTTTGCTTTTTAAGAGACTGATGGAGCCCCAGGAAGACAGGTGACAGAAGCAAATGAAAACAACAGAAATATCAGATCTGCCTGCCCTACTTTAAAGAAATTTTGTCATAGGGCATGTTGTTTGGACTTTTTTTTCACTTATGAGACAGTGGTGGAGAAAAGAGGTCCCATGCTCGTTTTATAGTTCAAATTTTAGGTTTCATTGGTTGCATTTCTTAATTGAGGAGGAAAAAATAATGGTGTGTTTGTTGAGTGTGGTGGGATGGAGAGACATTCACTGTAGACACATATAAGCATGACTGTGAGTCTAAAGTCCTGGCACTAAGAAAGCAAAAAATATTTTAATGTAGGCCTAACTAATAACAGGAAATGAAGAAGCTGCCTTTTGTTCTGACATGCTTATAAGATGCTTCAGTAAAAACTGTTCTTTAGAAAGCCTTCACTTTCATCCCACAGAGACTTTGACACAAGGCAGAGAGATGCTATTCCTGAAAGCTCTGTGTGACTTACTTGAAAATATCTAGAGGAGAGAACAAAGCTTTCTCTTTTAAACTCATGGAGGAATGTTAAGAAGCTTATTACAGATACACAGAACAGAAGAAGAGTTCCTGAAAAGGCTTCTTTGCCTGGCCCCAAAGGTTCAGACCCACTGCTTAAGAATTCTTACTTCCCTCCCTAAATCACAAAACACCAGTTTTACATATTGATAGAATATTGTTTTAATTTTTGAAAAGTTATAAGAATGGTGAAGTATTTCCTTGAGATGCCCCTAAGCCATCCTTAGGCTTTCTTTTGCAGCACAAAAGAGATAAATATGGTTGTAAAATGTTGAAGTTCTCAACTTTTTGTGCAATAGCAAGAGTTCTAAAAGTGAAAAATAAAATGTATATAACCATTTAACACTAAAAGGACCAATAGTTTTGAACATAAACAAGGAACTTTATTTATAAGTATTAATTTGAACTATACAAACACGTCCTCAGAACAACAGATCATTTAGACAGGTACGTGGTAAAGCAAATAAGAAAATTACAATAAGATCTATTAATCAATCACCTGTATCAATAGCAATCCCTTTTTTTGTAGGATTATGTGTTCCTTCATCTCAGAACTCTTAAGAGAATCACATAATACTTCAAAGCAGGGAGGGAGATTTTGGAGAGGAAAGGAATGATGAGGAAAGGAAAACAAATAACTCATTAAAGAGGGCATTCAAGAAGACATAAATCAGTCCATAAACAGAAATGTGAGACACAGAGTTAGGGCAAAGCTTGATTTAATCCAAATACCAGGTGATTTATACACAGTATTATTACTCTTGGCTTCAAGTGGTTTAGCTATAAAGCATTAGTCCTATACTAATGGGAAGGACACATGAGTCCTCAGTGTCAGAGACTATTCAGACACAAATGCAGTAGCACATGTTATTAAATCCTGTTCAGTCACATCTTACTACTATTTAAAGGACTTTAATGTGTTCTTCTCCACAGTTACTTTGCAATTCTTTACTATTAAATCCCTTTACATGTCCATTCACATCATGCCATGAAAAGTACTGTAAGTTCTACCAAAATTATATATCATTGTGCACTAACTGCCAACAAAGTTGTCATGGGTAGGGTGATGCACTTCATTTGTACTGGAGAAGTAGCATTATGTTTATTGATATAAACCAGTGATTTAACAAAGTTTGATACTAAATGTGACAATGGTTTAACAAAAATCGATGATAAGGTACACTTGATTACTGCATAGGGAACAGCTTCAGGCAAAACTGCCAGAAAGACACTCCAGTTGAGTCATGAGGTTCAGAAAGAACCTCTTTGTGGTCTAAAAATTTTCAGAAGGGAGTCTTCCGCTGCTGGATTCAGACTTAGCCCCAGGCTTGGTCAATGGTTTATGTTTAAAGGATTGTATGTGTACAATCAATGCTTTATTTCACTTAGCTACAATTTTAAAGTTAAGCACACAATCAATCACTTACTGAGAATCTACTGGAGCAAAGAACCTCTCAGATTTGAGAAGCAACCTGGAGAGTCATCCCTGCTCAGGAGGAAATCCTAGTGTGCACCTGCTGCCATGCTGGAGTGCTCAGTGGGCCCTTGGCTTTATGCTATGTATATGGAGTGAGATAATTAACTAAAAAACATATTTGCATACCAGCTGTGTTTTGGAATGGTGAATGCTCAGCTAGCCCTTAGATGTTGAAGAAGACTTATGGCTCTTAGCTGTCAAGCAAGATTCAAGGCCCTCAACCACGGCATTGTTATCTGTAAGGCAAGTGTATCCACCACAACCAGCACTGGTAGTTATTGCTCAAGCAGGTAAAGGGGAGCAGGGGGATCCCATGGCCACACCAGCATTACTGAATTCTCAAGCAATAACATATGATCCCTCTTCAGGGCCCTCCACCCTGCATATATCATGCTGTTTGCACTATCAAACATTTTTGTCCAATAAAACACTGAATAAAATGGGAGGATGGTCTATTGGATCAGTGAAATACTTGTTCAAAGAATAAATAAATTAAGTTTGAAATTCTGTTTTAGTGAATAAAAGAGTTCAGCCTTGCTCCCTTATGTCATGCATATGCACAGTGCCAGTGCCTCCTGTGCAAAATGAATCTACAGAATCTACACCGCTGTGCCTAAACACATTCCAAGACAAGCCAAGTCATTGTAGCTGCTGAATTACAAGCAGCTTGTGCTCAGAGACCCTATGGTTGGTATGCTAAATGAATTAATTATTCACATTGATTATATTGATCCACAGGGCCTCCCTGATCTCTCACTCTGAAACAAAAAACCCAAAAATACTCCTTTAGAATGGTATAATTTATATAATCTTAAATTTTTTTCGTTATTTACAAAGTGCATTTTAAAAAGAAGGTCTCAACTTTTCTTTAATGTGAAAATATCTTTCCTTAAAACATGAATTAATCTGACAAAAGAACTTTGACTTTTCAGATCCAGAATGTATTGCATTCTTGCTGTCTATATCCTAACAGGTTTGTCACTGACAGCTAGCCTCTTACCCAGCTTCTATTCAAAAATCCCTCTACCACTCTGATACAAAACTTTACAAACCTGTTACATGGCTTTTGAGCCCAGGGTGTCTCAAGGGTTTGTATGGAGCTTGCCAAGTTTTTCTTAAAGGCAGCTTTTAATCCATTTCTTTTACAGTGGAAGTATAGCTGAGACCACAACATTAAATTTATCTTCCTCTCCAGTGTCATTTTACAATTGCCCAAATTTCTATTTGCTGTTTGTAGTGCTTATTCTCTGAGCTCCAATGCCCTGGAGACCATCTGTGGGTTCATAGATAGCTGGATAATAATTCCATTCAGCCAGCACAATTCGGATGGTCCTTGCCTCACCTACATAAAGATGTGCCTCAGCACGCCGTTACCTTGTGAAGGATCAGAGCCCTGGTACCCTGTGAGTTCAGCAAATGCAGCTGTGGGAAACACACTCTTCAGCAGCAGCAGCATGAAAGTACATTGGAAAACCTGGCAGAAGCAAGGTTCAAATGTACATCCTCACAGAGGTTTAAAAACAGCAGGTTACCTGTGCAGTGGTAATCCCTGGCATTTTTTATCTTTGTCCCTCTTTGGTAAGGAGTTCAGACATACGCTAGCCCCAGACTTCAACTCACAACTCATTTTTGTGCGTGGGAGGATCTCTCAAAGGGTTAGCTAGATGTTTCACACAACAGGCAGAAGGCACAGACAGCATCAATGGGAAAGGACATTAAAAAAAAACCCCAAAAAACCAAAAAACAACAACAAAACAAGTAAACAAACAAACAAACAAACCACAAATAACCAAACAAACAAACAAAAAAAAAAAGGGGAAAAACCCCCACTTTGTGTAGAGGAAAGGCACTTAACCCTGGAAAGAGACTACTTTGATGAAAAAAATCTGGCACCAGGGAAAGCACCCTTAAAGACATATTCTGACAGTCTAAAGAAGAAACAACAAGAAGCTCAGAGAGAAAACTGTAACAAAATAAAGCCAAAAACTGAAACTACAGCTTGGTACGCAGTCAATCCTACTAAATCATTTCCATAATGTAAACTGTGGGGAAACATTGTATGCTGGTGAAATGAGAAACTCAGGGCAACCAGTAAGAACAAGCTCTATTCAGCCAAATCGACAGCTTTACTTCTCTCCATTCAACAGCAAGCTGTGTATTCAGCATTCATCAGTCTGAGATTCTCCCCATGGACAGACAACATTCTTCCCTAGGTTACAAAATCTGACCCTTTTTCTGCTGCAGGCTAGTTCCAGAGGAATTGATCCTGATGTTACCCTCTAAACTAATGCTAGTAACAGTTCTCTGGTTTTAACATATTCTCTCTATTCCTCCAGTGATGCTGTGCTACTGTTTTCTACCTCACAATATCTGAAATTCCTTCTGAAGTGCATGAAGGCCAGCAGTCTCACTAGCAGCACCTCAGAAAACACCAGTGTTTAAAAATTAAATAATGATATAATAATTAGAGGAAACATTTATCCTGTCTAGCAAACTGTACTATGAATTTTTTAAAAGGGCAACAAATACTCTCTTCTGTCTTCTGTCATAAAGAGTCCTTTTGGCCTCCTGGAATGAAACATATACAGCTGGGAAAGAAAACTAAAGACCAATAATCACAATTAGTCTTTAAAGAAACAATAGTAAACTAATGAATTTATACAACAAAAGAGGTCACAGCACTGAATTCTCTCAGGCATTTCTGGAAAGCAAGAAAACATTCACACAAAACGCCTCTCATTTCCATTGCACACTAAGGACTAGCCATGGAGATGATAAGGACACCTCATAATGACTTGTTCAAGGACAGAAAATCCTCTGTGCTTTAATGCATAATTGGAGAAAAGAAATCTCATGCTCGCTAATTCTGTGGAGTCATGGTCTAACAGCATTACTGTACCTACACTTGTGTAAGTCACAGAGACAGTGACATCTTTGAGGCTACGGCCCCAGGCTATGATCACTTTGCAGAATTCCAGTTTCTTCCACCAGAAAATTCAAAGCCAGCATAATAACAGCTATATCAGTCCACATTTGGACTTGGACCCTCTCCTTCATTTGAGTGTTGTACAACTAAATATGAGCACACATCACAGATCTGTTTCCAACAGAAAATATCCTGTTGGTCACGCTAGAATTAAACATGTAACATTGAAATGTACACTGCATATATCATGCACACAGAAAGAAGAACCAGAAACACTTGTCTTTATTTTCACTCTCAATCTACTATATCCAGTCTTTTTCCTAGTGTCCTAATTTGTCTTTATAAATCATTAATTTAATATCCTCTCTAATATCTGCTTTGGATTTTTCTGAGCATCTTACTTACCCCTTGTCCTGATTCAGTTACTGACCAGTCAATATTGCTGAGAATGATCAGAAGCACCGTTTGCTCAGAAAACATGAAATATCTTGCAATTTAGCAAGCAGTGAGACACAGAGCACATAAAAATTTGGTCTCAGACTTCTCAACAGACCAGTACCCAAAGAAGCAAAAGTGAGAAGCTAACTACCAAAGGGACGCAGAGCTCCCCACACAGGCTCTTTGCAAGCTTGATGGTACCATTCTGTGATACAGACATACCATGAAAACAGTACTAATGACAGAGAGTGGAGAAAAATATAAGTCTTTACCATTTTTTTAATGCATGATAATATACTCAATTACAGGCTTTCCCTTTACCTGACAGAACTGCTGTTTTAATGTTTCTAAAGCTCAAAAAACCTCCCATTTCACTCTGAATAGAGTACAATGATAAACAGCTATTTTAGCTGCCATTTCTAAAAAAACAGTGCTTAGAAAGCATCAGAAAAGGTATGTTTTCCGGTAAGTGTCCAATGTCTTCTGGATTTCTTTGTCTCTGTTCCTTCTGCTTTCATTTTGATTTTTCATGTGTGATGTGTAGCTTTATAAAAGTCCATGTTGAAGTTAGGAATGGACTCTGTCAGCAGATATAGCCATTCATCAATAGTCATCAGCAGCAGAAAGAGACATCTAGCCATGATGGATAAAAAAGTGTATATATCCAGAGAAACATTAGCTGAGCCATCACTGTTTTGTGCAGACTAAAGGCTGCAGCAGGCAGTTTTCTTTTACTTTTGAGTTCCCTCAATTTTCTTTTTCTGCTCTGAATCTCTCCTTAGCCTTCTCTCTCATCAAACACAGAATCACAGAATGTTTTGAGTTAGAAGGGACCCATAAGCAGCATAGAGCCCAACTCCTGGCCCTGTTCAGCACCATCTCCAAGAATCACACCTTGTTCCTGACAGCATTGTCACAGGAGGAGAGAAATGGTCAGTGTCATCTCCTTTGTCAGATGATCCCCACTCAACGTGAACATTATCCTTGGAGCATCTTCCTGATAATACTTTACATTGCATTTTTTCCCCTCTCAGTGTATAATAACTGAGAACAAAAGATGAAGACAAAATATACTGAAAATTCCAAAAGTAGGATCCTTCTTTGACATCAGTCACTATCTACTGGGGGAAATTATTGCTGTTTCTTGGATCTAATCCATTATGAACGAAGGTATTACTTTGAACACTTGATCTGAAAAATGAATGCAGCAGACAGAGCTAGCAGATGCTAGCTACAGAATCCATACTTTCAAGCACACAGGTGATTGTAGATGACCATTAAGATAAATCAGAGAAAGACTTGGCTGTTCAAGAGGAAAATACTTATATTTTACTTTACAAGTCTAGTTCTGCAACTGAACCTTGTGGAACAGCACACTGTTCTGCCTATCAGCTCTGCTATTCATAATTTTTGTGTTTTAACACTCTTGTGACTTGTTTTGGCACCCCTTTCCATGTAAAATAAACCTTGCTTCTAGCTATCAGGAATGAAGCCCAAAGTGAAAGTGAATTATATACTTTTGGATACAGCATCAAACACCTAGGCACACAGTCTGCAAAATGTCACTGTAGCAACTGTGTGAAAGACCGCAATGTGGCTGCAATGTGTAGAGGTCAACAAAGCGATTGACTGGGTGCCATTGGAGGTCTCAATTAGACAACTAAAACATATGAAACAATCATGGAATTCATGTCTCAGAATATCATTAAGAGCAGGAAATTTTTGCTAAGTAGCTTTACTTTCATTTGTGTTTCTAGAGATCTTTTCTTGGTATATTTCTTTGTTCCCTGCTACTTAACATCATTATCAGTCTCCTGGAAGGCAGGGACATGGGTATGATGATATTCTGGAGGCAAGAAAAATTTATTTCAACTTTTTGTTCATTTCAACAAGGCCAAATGTAAAGTGAGACATGGTAACAGCAAAAATCCTCCATGCTACTATAGTCTGTTCTGTCAGATAGTGACTCTAAAAGATTAAAGAGCTACAGCGACTAATAGGCTGCATGTGAGCTTTTAATATGATGCTTCATCCAATAGAATAGCACAACCCTTTAGATGTAAAAGTAGGTGAATACCAAATAAGAGCACACCTACCTAACACAAGTATGATTGCTGTCATGTCTAGTCTTATATCCTCAGATCAAGAAAAATGTTGAAAAGGAGTTACCAAAGGAGCAGTGAATCACTGGAGGATGAAAAATATGTACAGACCAAAAGTCTCCAAGCGCTAAGTGTATTTATCTCAAAGAGAAGCAAAGAGGTGAGTTGATCACAACCTGTATGTGGATGCACAGAGAACAGAGCACCTCACTCGAGCAGATGTAGGTTAACACACTTCAATGGCTAGAAACTGAAACCAGACAATTTCAACATAGAAAGTGGATAACATCTGAAAGTAATTAATGATTAGGTTTCTAAGAATTGTGGAAAGGCTTTTATTCAACATGGGTCGTCATTTTTTTCAAAAGGTGTCCTCTAGTTCAAATGCAGACGTCTAGGTTTCAACAGGAATGAATACTGCCAGGTCCTACAGTTTCATTATGAAAGAGGTTAGATTAGATGATCACAGTGGGTTTTGGAAGCTTTTAAACATATTAGACCTACCATGAGGAGCTTAAGATTATTTATGACAGGATAGCATAGACAGCATGGAATAGGATGAACAATGCAGAAACTTTTCTTTAGGAAAGAGAAATGACTTTACTGATCTACAGAAATAGTTTGTGTCAGAATTAGATATAGGGCAGATAACCACCATCATTAAGGGCACATGTCTATGAAATATTCCTGGAAGGGGATTATTCTTTTTAAAATAGTTATCTACTGGACTCTCACAATGAGGTTCAACATCTTAATGTGCAGCCAGTGCATCACCATGGTCTCTGCTGCTGAAAAATGCTGGTGTGCTCAGTAATGGCAATAGGTAACCAACAATAATACAGAAGTTACCCTCACACATCCTGGTGTGATGGCTGCACAGATGGCTCTAACCCACCAGAGTTCTCTGCTTCTTAAGATATGTCACTTTTCAGCATAATAGAAGGCATTAATCATTTGAGGATATCTATGAATTTTATGACATTTAGAATACAAGAACTGAATACTGAAATATAGAGTCAGGACTATAGCATTTGCAACCCACTCCTCTCAAATTCAATTTGTATGGAACTAAAATAAGGATGACTGTCTTGCCCACATCCCAGTACTCCACACCAGTCTCTTCTGAATTCCAGCTCAGCACAACACAGTGTAAGCAGTACCAAACTAAATAACATCAAAAGCATAAATCCATGCAAAGACATCAATTAAGAAATACAAGGAATGGTAGAGATTAATTCCTACCGAACCCTAAAAGTTGAGTCCCCACAGGACTAAATACAATCTCCTTAAAATCTTCTATTCTGATGGAGAATTTTTTTATCAAAAAGCTTTCCTATGAAGCAATGAAATCTCTGCTCTTTTTCCTCCTCAGCTCTTCTTTCTCACCTCCAATGAATACTGACAATTTCCATATATATATTTAACTAATTCCAAATAAGTTTTTTCCCTCTGAAAACCAGAAATTAGCATTTTGTGGTGTGACTTGAAATATTTTTATTTTTTATTAAATAAATGTAAAATAATATGTACATAATATATCTTATGGGAGCTGCAACTCTGAGTCCATTTTGCCTCTTATTATCCAGACCATCAAATGCTGTAAGCAAGCAAAGAGGAAAGGAGGAAAAAAAAAATAATTGGCCAGTACTCCCCCTATCATTTAACATCATCTTCCTTAGAATACATTTAATATAGTCTCATGGTTGAGAGTTTCTATATATGTATCATTTTTACATATTTGACATTTCACAGAAAGTAGATAGAAACCCTGACAATTTTGTTTGACTCTTAGGTTTATGGTTACCTTTTGGTGGCCATTTCAACAACAGTTAAGCAGAAGAACCTTGCTCACAAGTGTTATAAGTAATGTAAACAAGAACTCATTCCTATTTCTTACCTTGTCAGTATTTGGATTAGAAGCCTTTTCCATTACTATTAGCAGCTACTGTTTACAGAGAGATCTTCCTGCATTCAGCACAACTTAAACAAGATCTAATATTTTTGTCTACATAGTCTGTGGTCAATCTACTTCAAAGGCACTTTGCTAAACTAGAAACAAAGCTATAAACCCTTTCTTGCATACCCATGTCCTCTAGATAGGCATCTAGCCTTCAGTTAAGCACCACAGGCATGTAATTTAAGCTTGTAACAGAGATCTGAACAACTGCATAAGTTTCAATTTTTTTCATTTCCTTTTTACACACTCACCTTCCTGAATTAATAATCTATGGTCAAGCACAGAGGAATGAAAGAAAATATATGAAGGAAAACCTAAAACTGAAATTTAGGAGATTGACAAGATGCTTAGGCTTCACAAAACTGAAAACATATGCTAAATTATTTGCATCTTCAGTAAGACACACACACAGACTCCATAATAACATGAATCTTTTCCTTTGTAGCTGAGCCACTTACATGAGTTTTATTCCCCAGCTCATTCTTGGAAACTGATTCCCACTATGACATTAACTGTGCAATCTGTAAACCCTTTTCTGAACCAGATTTTAGAAACCTGCTATTGTTTCTCCTGCAAGAGGATTTTTAACCTAGATCACTTATTACATTCTGTTCTCAATGCATTCCAATGAACAAATTTTGGTGCAGCTGAGGGAAAAGAGGAGGAAAAGGATAATAAGACTAGAAGTAAAGTAGATAAGGTTCTATTTATGCTGTCATTGTTACTGGTAACAGCAAAAATTAAAATGATACCTTTTAGGACTAAATGAACAACCATTTAGTCCTAAAACCCTTTTCCTCCTTGTTTGTTCTTTTTTTTTTTTTTTTTTTTTTTTTTTTTTTGGGACAACGAGGAAAAGT
>NW_024360941.1:8167593-8264488 GCF_014805655.1 Passer montanus | reverse complement strand
CGGCGGGCAGGGATGCGAGCGCCCGCCCCGCACTGACGGCCCCGCGCCGCGCAGGGCAGAGCCAGCGCGCCCGCCCCGAGCCGGGGGCGCATGGAGGGGGGCCGCGTGTAAGTACCACCCGGCCGGGCCGCCGCGGACTTGGCGAGAGCGGAGGGAAGCAAGAGGCGAGGAAGATCCCAGGCTGGGAAGCCAAGCCATTTTGTTTTGGTCGACATCTCTCCGTAGTTTTGTTGTTTTTTTGTTTTTTTTTTTTTTTTCCTGTGCGCGCTTCCTCGAAGACCCGGCCCCGGGCGAGGAGGAGGAGGAGGTGGAGGCACAACGCATGAGCGGCGGCGGCGGAGCCCGGGGAGGGGGGATCGCTCGGGCACCCGCGGGGACTCTGCAGCAGCGCCCTATGGAGAGGCAGCGGGCAGCGGGGCAGTGCTGAGGGGTGAGCGGCGGGCAGCATCTCCCGCCGCTGCGACGGGGGTGGGGGGCGGGCGGGGAGGGGAAGCCTTTGTTTTGGGGCCCGGGGGGGCGGGGTGGGGTGCTCTAGGGAGCGGGGATGAGTCTAGTGGGCGGCTTCCCCCACCACCCGGTGGTGCACCATGAGGGCTACCCTTTCGCTGCCGCCGCCGCTGCCGCCGCCGCCGCCGCCACCCGCTGTGGCCACGAGGAGAACCCCTACTTCCACGGCTGGCTCATCAGCAGCCACCCGGAGATGTCCCCCCCCGACTACAGCATGGCTCTGTCCTACAGCCCTGAGTACGCCAACGGGGCGCCGGGCATGGACCACTCCCATTACGGGGGGGTGCCGCCCGGGAACGGCCCGCCCGGGCTCGGGGGGCCCCGGCCGGTGAAACGCAGGGGCACGGCGAACCGCAAGGAGCGGCGCAGGACTCAGAGCATCAACAGCGCCTTCGCGGAGCTGAGGGAGTGCATCCCCAACGTGCCCGCAGACACCAAGCTCTCCAAGATCAAAACCCTCCGTCTGGCCACCAGCTACATCGCCTACCTCATGGACCTGCTGGCGAAGGACGACCAGAACGGGGAGGCGGAGGCTTTCAAGGCAGAGATCAAGAAGACAGACGTGAAGGAAGAGAAGAGGAAGAAAGAGCTGGTCAGTGCTTCGGAGCGGGACGGGGCGGGACGGGGCGGGGGAGCCGCGGAGGGGAGGCTGCTCGGTCGCCCGCCGGCGCCCCATCCGAGCGCACCCGGCTCCTGGCTGGGCAGAGTCGCCGGGGAATGTCCACGGGGGACACCTCGGTCCCACCGCTCCCTGGCCGTAGCGGCAGGCCAAAAGCGGGACCGTGCACAGCCGCGAGCGGCCGTCGGCCTCCGGATCCGACCCGGAGGCTGAGAGCAGCCGCGGGAAAAGCTGCCGCAGTAGGGCACCCCGGGGAGGCTATTCCCGGGCTGCTGCTTGTCCCGTGTCCCAAAGCGTGATCTCGCAGGAGGCAAGCCTCTGCTCTCTTAAATGAAAATGTGGAGGCATGATTACCTGCTAAGCCTAGCCCAGCTTTAAGCCTTCGGCAGATACGAGGTTCGCAGCGAGAGGCTTTCCTGCCTCTGCACGCCGCGCTTCAACTTTTTTGATTTTTAACGGGACAGTCGGCTTAGGCCAGGCAGCGCAAGCCCAATTTCGTGTAGGCCCCATGGCGTGCTCGCGTGTGATTGACCCCCGCACATGTTAGTGGCCGCAAGTCCGATGTTTTGCCCCGGTACGTGCCGGTGCCAGCTTCTCCCGGCACTCAGGGAGGGGATGGTTATGGGGGGCCCTCTCGCAATCCCCGTGGATGGCTGGCGCTCCTGAGCCTCCAGCCCCGCGCTCCGGCTGCAGCGGGGTGGCACGGAGCGGGAATTGGCCTCCGCCGCTCCCACCGGCCGCGGCTTCTCCCGCGGCGAGACCCCGCGGAGGTCCCCGTTATGTCTCTTGAAGCCCGCAGGCCTCGATGAGCTCGGGTCTCCTCGTAGTTTTGGATCTCGAAGCAGAGCAGACGCGACCTAGAAAGGGGAGGAATATATCTAACCTTTTTTTCTCTCCTCTCCCCTTTCCGTTTCTCTCTCTCCCCTCGCATCCTGTCTCCCCAGAACGAAATCTTGAAAAGCACAGTTAGCAGCAACGATAAGAAAACCAAAGGGAGGACTGGCTGGCCGCAGCATGTCTGGGCTTTGGAGCTCAAGCAGTGAGCACGGCAGGACTGGAGGAGCCGTCCTCTCAGTCTCGGTAGTGAGCTCTCCTCTGAGGACTCTTTGTATTTGGAATAATCCAGTTTATTTATGTGCAATTTCTCCCCCAACCCCCCAAAATGTGGATATTTGAAGGAGAGGGAAAAAGCATTCCATATATGAAGAGGAAACTCCATCTTGGTAAGGGGTAATGTCTCTAAATGTTTCGTGAATGTTATTTGCTCTGTATAAAACACGTGGGGAAAACAGAACCATAGAAAAGGAAAAAATCCCTCCCTGGCATTAGTGTGTATGTGAAGTGTATCTTTAATACTTGGCCTTTTGGATATAAATATTCATGGGATTATAAAGCTATATTTCAACAGAAGCAGTTGCACCAATGTTTCGATTGACTCGGTATTTAGTGTTGTAATTTTGTTGTGGTCGTTCAGTATTTGAAGATGTTTTCAACAGTTATTGGTTATGTGCACTTCCGTCCGTAAGGGAAAAAGTGGAATCTAATTAATATTGAAGGTGTAAACGTTGTAAGTACTCAATAAACCACTGTGTGTGTTTTTTACAAAACAAAAAAAAAAAAAAAGAAAAAGAAAAAAAAAAAGAAAATCCAAATCTTTTTATGTTTTATACCTCAAAATGTTTTGAATAACAGCGTTGTTTATGGCTTTTTTTTCATAATATTTAAAATATTCGGAAGTAAACTAAATTATAAAGATGGCTCCTAATTTTATTTTTAAACAAGTGACTGAATGAAAGGAGGGGTAGAGGGAGGGATCTCTCAGCCCCGTGAGTGTTGAACAGAAAGCGGCAGTTCATCTGAATAGGAATTCCTTGTGGTGGTGTTCTCCATGCAGGAGACCTACTGCGAGCGGGAAGCGGACAAGGGTGCAAAGCCGGGCGGGTCCGGAGCAGCACCACGCGCGGGTTCGGTGCCGCCGGAGCCCGGGCGGTGCCAGGCGCGGGCCCGCAGCGGGGGCGGCGTCCCGGAGAGGGCCCGGAGGCAGGCGAGGGAGGCTGGCGAGCTTTGCTCGGAGTGATTGTGTAGCAGGTAATTCTACGTCAAGGAAGAAAGAGCGAACAAGGCAAGGGATTTGCGGGGGTCTGGGGTGGGGGAGGTGGGGAGGGTGTGCTGTAGGGAATAGGTAAGATTTACAATGAGCTACGATGAACTTAATATTAACTTTGTGGTTCCTAAAACTCTCCTGGGTTGCACGTTTCCAGTACGCCACAGCGAGTATAATTATTTTTAACCTTTTTTATCCAGCTGCGAACTGCAGCAGCCCACGCTCTGGCTCTTTTTAGTGCGTTCATTGCTTCACCAACAAGATCTTTCTTCCCTTAAATATTTCGCCGCGTCTATCGAATCCTTTACAAGGATCCCGGTGCGGCTTTTCTGCTCCCCAGTACCAGGGCGAGCTGCAGAGTTCAGTGCTGGGAAATGCGTGGCATCCTTCTGTATCGTAGGAACGCAAGGGAAAAAATGAGTGGTTTTCACTAAAGGAAGCTGGTCTAGGTACTTTTTGTCCATTCCTGATTAAGGGCAATGTTTTCCACCTTTTCCATAATAAAATTAGGGCTCGTATTTTAAACTTTTACCTAAATCGCTTCAGGCTAGGTCTCTCTCCAGGTCCAGGGCCGCGTACCTGCCGGCCTTCCCGTGCCACCGCGCCTAAGGACGTGGTGCCCAACCAGACCCAGCAGTAAGCGTAGGTAGATGTGCAATTGCCCATAAAAAGATAAGGGAGCCCCTGCGCCGTTTCGCCGCCCCTGCTGACAGTGAGGAGGTTGCGGGGTTACAACAACCAGACAAAAGTGATGTGCCCTCCCTCCCGTCGGGTCAGGCAGCCCGGCTCTGCTATCCGGCGTGGGTCTGTGTTTACAGACACTTGCCTCTGTTTATAACACTTGGAGAGAAGAATCTGCCCCCTTGTTTGCTTTTCCTTGCCTGTTAGTTGCCCAGCTGATGAACTGGAGCTTCTCGCACTCTGCGTTCCCTGCTCAAACAATTTGTTTTGGTTTGGATTTTTTTTTTTAATTTTTGTTTTTTGGTAGCGGCACAGGAAAAAATAAAAGGGGTGAGGGGTGGCTGCGAATGCTGTGGTGGGGCACATCATGGGCAGCCTCTCTGCAGGTACTGTGTCCTCCCTCGACCAAGTCTGTGGGCTGCAACTCCTCCGGGGGATGCGCGGTAGGGCCGGCGAGCGGCTCCGGTCTCCAGCCTCCAAATTGGAGAGAAAACGCCTGTCCAATATCTCCACATTAATAATTTTCCGGTTTTGTAACGTCAGTTTATCAGAACAGGGAGCCCCTCTGAATCCGCCAAGGAGGATCTCTTTTAATTGCTCACTAACGAGAATGTTGCTATTTTCTCAGGAGCAGCCATTCCCGCAGCTAAATCACAGGAGCCCTAGACAGACCGGAGCCGACAAAAATGTAGGTTTTGACGTTAAAAGCTAAATGGGGAAGCAGAAGGTAAATTGATGGTCGATGGGGATGTCAGTGCCCTGGCCTCAGCTCTCCGGCGGCAGAGCCGAGGCCTGATAACAGCGGAGGGCTGCGCTCCGCATCCTGCCCGCACCCGGGGCATCGGCGTCCCGCCGATCCCTCCGGTAATTCCTTGGGGCCAAAACATTTTTGGGAGATTTTACCTAGGTTAAAGGCACGTGAGAGGAGGGATAGCAGCCTTTCCCACCCTGCGACTTTTCTCTGTGGGTGCAGGGAGGAAAAGAGAAGGGAGGGCAGGGTGGAGAGCAGCCGGGTCGCTGAAGCGCTGTCCCCTCAGATTGACTCCCGGGTCCGTGTTTTAGGCTTGTAGCCTCGTCTCATGGCTAAGGGAGCGAGGCCCTCTGCTCTCTTTCAAGAGAACACAGCATTTTCATTTTTTTCTACCCTTGAAAAGGAAGAGCGACAAAACTCCCCCGGGTGAAGTCCCGCCTCCCCTTCCCTCCCCGGGAGCGGCCCCTCGGTTCCCCGGGGTGCGGGCCCGGCTGCGGCCCCGAAACAGCGCTCTCGCCCCCTCGCAGGGAGGCGAGGACCTCCCCAGCGGCTGCGTGTCTCCTGGGGGCCCCGAGGAAAACAGCAGCGTGGGTTTTTAGTGCTCGTCCGGATTTTGGAAAGCGGGGAAGCAGCGAGGGGCCGGCTCTGTGCTGCGCTGTTGGCAGCGAGCCTATCAGACGCTGGCAGTACCGAGTTTTGGGGGACTCTGCAACATGCGGGACCTCGTTGCTGTCGGATGTGTATGCCATGCCTGCACTCCGGCAAGCAAAAGAGAAAAAAAATGTGGAGAGGATTTTTTTCCTTCGTTTTGCTTAGTGTTGTGGTCTGGGGATTTTTTTTTTCCACATGTACTCCCCTCTCCCCCGTGGTTCCCAGGAGCTCTTCTTTGCCTCAAAAGATTATTGCAATAATTATTTCTCGTTTGATACCGTTGTCAAAGAGGTGCACTGGGGCCTCTCGGCCAAGCCAAAGGCACCCCCAGAAGGAACGCTGGGCCATACGCGGGATATAAACAGGACTGGGGGATGTCATGGAGACAGCATGAACTTGAAAGGTGCGCAGGGAGGTGGGGAGAAAAGGTTAATAGTGAAACCTCTAAGCAAAATATCCTCCTTTTGCGCTTGGAAACCTAACCTTAATCCTCCTTTTTCACACGTACTCGCCCAGCGACTCACAAATACCCCCAGAAGAAATCTCCAAGTAGCGATGGGAAGGAAACGCATTTTGCACGCCTCCAGACATAATCCCCTCTGCTGTAACGAAGGGCTTATCAATGTTTTATATATTTTTAATTTGGGATTTTTTTTTCTGCGGTTCGTGAAATATACGCCTTTCCAAACCAGCTCCGATCTTTTCTATTTCTAATTGGCCAATTATGTTCAGCTTGTCACATACAATGGAGAGTAAAGCGGAGTTGTTATCTGAATTATATATTCACATAAATTTTAGCAAAGCCGAGTGATGCGCGAGGCCAGCGGATTTCTGAGGTTCCCTGTGCCTCCCTCCTTCCAAACCAGTGTGATGTGTGTCTCCCTCTTCCTCAGTTTTCCCTCCCCCAACCCCATTTTCCTCGAGAAATACCATTGCTTTGATGATGCGATTTTTAGAGCATTGATTACAAATTTATTCTCAGACACTATATAAGTCTTTATATCTGCTATTAGAGACATCTGGGAATGATTAGAGCCGTCCCTCCCCCGGCTCTGCTCCCTCTATCTTGCAGCGAGGAGCTAGAGACATGTTGACGTCAGATCAGACGGCTCGGAGCCATCCTGCTCTCCACTTGGGTGTAATCACGGCGACGCTTTCCAAGCCCCGGCCCGGCCAGCTGGGATGCGGGTGCAGCGGGACGCGGCGCTCCAGCCCCGAGGCTCCTCGGTACAGCCCGGTTTTGAGCCCCGAAGGCTCCGACTCTTCTGAGTTTGCTGCCGAGGTTGTTTGTTTATGAGTGTGTTTGGGACGTGGAGAAGCAGGAGCGGTGCATTCCGCGGGCAGGTTACTCCCCCATCCTCCCCGCTCCCCCCGGCCCAGCGCTTGCTTTATCTCAGCCCGATTTCTCCCAGCGCATTCGCCCGCAGCGCTGTCTTCCAAAATAAATATCGAGCCAGGCAGATTTCCACCTTGTGTCTTGGCAGGGAGAAATTAGCCCAACAAAGTGCAACGCTTACGTGCGGGCAGCCGCAGGCGCGCCGACACCCCGTTATCCAAAGTGGCAGTCAGGTTTAGAACGAGCCGGGAGAGTTGGAGGCTGCTGTGGAACAAGACAATTCCCTACCCAAACGGCAGTGCTGCTGGCAAGGAGATGGCTTTGCACCTGCTATTAAATCCTAATGAATCGCCTCTAATTGAGAGCTGGGGCTGGCTGACGGTCACGTTGAACAGCCAGCCTTGGCTCAGCGGGACCCAAACCGACGTTTGATGCGCTTATTTTGACAAACTTTTCACTTTACGATTTTTTTTTTTTCATGTTTCGTATCACTCTATTTTTTCCTCCAAGGAGATAAAAAAAAATAATTGAATAAATACAACTTAAGCCTCCGCTGGCTGTGCGCAGTCTTGGACGGCTGACACTTGTCCAGCTGTACATTACAATCAGTGCTACTAGCAGGAAGGAGGGGCGGGGGGGTGGATAAGAAAGCAGTTGATCTCGTCTCCAGAGGAAAAAGATAATGCTAGACAATTTATCTGAAGGATTAAATTCTCGCGGTAAAATACGCTTGCCAGGAGGAGGGAGAAAAGAAAAACAAAGCCCCATGTGACCCTAAAAACAAATTTAAAAATACTTCCATTTCTTTGTTCCAGCAGAATAAAATAAAATAAACCCCCTAGGATACCGCAACGCTCCTCTGTGTCTATCCGTAATCTCGAAAGGAAAAGGAACATTTCCTTTCTGAATCAGTGCAAACGGTATGCTGTGAGCTCGGCTTCCCACCATAGCCACCGACCCAGGGAGTCGGGCGGGAGTAAGTGAATTTTTTAAAAGCTGTTGAAGTACAGGGAGAAAGGAAGAAAAAAAAAAAAAAGAAAGAAAGAAAGAAAGAAAAAAATAATAAAGGAAAGGAAGAAAAATACTCCCAATCAGAAACGACCCAGGGAGTCGGGCGGGAGTAAGTGAATTTTTTAAAAGCTGTTGAAGTACAGGGAGAAAGGAAGAAAAAAAATAAAAGAAAAAAAAAAATAAAAGGAAGAAAAATACTCCCAATCAGAATCAAACCAGCAAAATCCCATTTCTCCCTTTATGGAGACCTCCGACTGGTGGCGGCTCTGTGGCAGGGCTGAGGCTGTCGTCCCGGCACCTCTCCCCGGGGAGTCAGCCCCGTGTCCTGGGCCAGGAGCCGTCTCCCCGGCGGGGGAGGCCGTGGGTCCGGCGGAGAGCTGCCGTGTCCCGCCGGGGCACGCAGGGCTCTGCGGGCTGGGGGCGAGGGGCGGCTCCGCCCGGAGCGGCCTCCTGGGAGCAGCAGTAATGTGTTAGCGAAACAATGGAGATCAGCGGGCCCGCTTCTCGGAGCCCTTCGACTGCTAACCGTGGAGGCTGTTCAAAGCAGAAACAAGCCCCTCCGTTGCCCAAAAGACTCGGTAGAAAAATGTACAATTCAATTTTAATGCAGAGCAGTAGAATGGTTTCGCCTGTCTCGTCTATTGGGCGAACATGTGGGGGTAATAGAGAGGCCGACTCTCCTATAGGGGTCTCTATTTGCATGCCGTATGTGGCTATAGGCTGCAACAGCTGCTTATAATGAACTTCTTAAAAAAGATAAATACATGTGCAAACCCAGAGAAGTTTTCTAAAACCGGCCTAAAAGACAATGAAATGTCCTGCCAGAAAATACAGGAGGCGGAAGATATTTTAAAAAAAATAATATTAGGTGCTGCCCCCAGAAGCCTCTAGCCTTCGCAGAGTTGCTGGCAGCGCTGCCCGAAGGAGGACCCCGGCAGCTGGGGGGATGCTGGAGGCCGGGGACGCCCGGGGGTCGGGCGGTGATGGGGGGAGGTGGTGTATGGAGCGGTCTGGCAGGGGCGAGCCGAAGCACACGGCTCGGCCTTGACTGCCTCTCTCCCAAATCTGGTTTTCATAGAGACGCGCAGTAATTACCTAAAGCCGTAACTGTCTCCGAAATTATTCATTAAAGTCATTCCCGGGAATCTAGCGTCGCGAGAGCCTACATTTATGGCCTTTGCGCCCTCCGAGCGTGACATCGTCTCTCGCCTTGCGTCCTCGGCGGCGGAGCGTTCAGCATCGCGAAGAGGAAGGGGGAGACCGGGCTGCTCTCTCTTGCCTTCCCCTCGGTGTGTTTGTTTGCGGGGGCTCAGGTTGCTTTCCCCCTTTTGGCAGAGGAGAGCGATGCAACCCGGCAGATACCCTGGGAGCGAGGAGGGTATTTTGGGGAGTTGCAGTGTTGTGCGGAAGATCATGTCTGTGCCCTGTGGTGCTGTCAGCGGTGACAGATCCCAGATGCCGTCGCTACTGTATGGCAGATTGAGTTTCTCAGCAGAAAACTCTCTCCCTCCCTCCCAAACGTCTTCAAAAACCTTCTCCAGATACTGCGGGTCACTTCGGCTCAAACGGGGAGAGAAAGGGGGAAAAAAAGGCTTTTGCTCTCTCCTCCCTCTCTCTTCCTCGCCTCGGAGCTCTCTGGGGTGTGCGGGGGGCCATGACCGGGCCCTTGTGCACCCGGGGGGCTGAGGCGTCCCCTCTCCCCCCCGTCCAGCTGAGAGCCCGTCGCCGAGCACGGGGACCGTCGTCCAGGTAAGCGGGGGGCGGCGGGGCCGGGGCCGGGGCCGGCGGCCGAGCGAATCCCCGAGCCGGTCCCTCCTCCCCCGCTCGGGTCTCGCCGCCTGAAAGGAGCTTCCCGAAGCTGGGTGGCTGAGGTGCCCCCTTGTCCCAGACGCGGGGACGGGGTGGGAGTGGGGGGACAAGGCAAGACCCGCCGCCGTGTCCCGCCCGCCGCGGCGGGAGGCAGGAACCGGGACCCGGATCCGCCCTGAGCCCCCGAGCCGGCGGGACGTGGGCTGCCGGGGGTGACTTTGGGGGCTTTAAACGGGGAACCGGAGGAAGAACCGGAGGAGCAGGGGAAGGCTGGCCGGCGGGCGCTGGGGGCACACCCGGCCGGCTTGCTGGGAGCCAGGAGGACGGGCCAGCTGCGAATCCACAGGGGCCGGCAGCCGGTGTCCCGGTAAGCGGCGGAGGTCGGGACATCCCCCACCTCTTCCCTCCTCCCTGCTTTTTTTCACGTCTTAAATGCAAGACAGTTGTGTTTTAACAGCTCTGTCTTTCCGAGATATATAATGAATTTCAACATTCCTGTCCTCCCACCTCCATAAAATATTGATGCCTCCCGAGTGCCCAAATCAGAGATAATCGGCTGTAGCGTCTCCTGGAGTTCTTCTCCCTCTCCGTGCAAGTGGATCAGTGCTTGAGGGCTCGTTGTGGACCGTGGTTGTGTAGCTCTCTCTTCCCTACCTTAGAGAAGCAATGCCCTTGCAGTGTATGGCACCAGGGGGGACTCCTGTCTGTGCACAAGCCCTCAAAACACTTCCCAGGATGGCGGGGCAGGCCCACTGCTCCCGATGGGCGATTTGGTGTGGCAGCCCTGGGGTCGGAGTAACCCCTTGAGGAGCGCCCCGGACCTCATTCCCCCTAATTTCCCTCTGGATGGAAGCAACCTCATTTCGTTCGTGCCTGTTGGAAACGGTTTCAACTAACCCTGCTCTCGGTCCTTCCTTCCCCAAATGAATTGAAGGGCTTTAATTCACCCGCTCGCACACCCCCTCCCCCTCCCCTTTCCTTTTGTCTTTTTTTTCTTTTTTTTTTTTTTTTTTTTTTTTTTTTTAAGGCAACTCTTGCCTTTAGCAGAAGTATAATTGTGACCCTGCCTGATCCACAGAGCCTCCTGTTGGGAGCAGTTAGCTGTGGTTGCATTAGGCCAAAGGACCTCCCAAGTGGCGGTGGCCTGGGTGTCATAGGAAGGGACTCTGCACATTGTCCAATCTTTCTCATCAAAGTCCCAGGCACCGTGGAGCCAACAGTTTGGTGAAGAAGGAAAATAGTAAACAAGCTTTTCCCCTCCCTTCCCAATCCAGCAGCCCCGAGATCTTCCTAGGATGCAGAAAAGGGAACAAACTTTTTCATAACTTCAGTTCTACGGTGTGATTTACATTTCCGGCTGCTCTGTCAGACTGGCAGTAATTTACAGCCTGATAAAAAACACTTTTACAACACCAGAACATGTTCAAGTGGTGGCTTACTATGCAAAATTTACTTTTTAAAATAAGACACCGGCAAGAAAAAAAAAATTCGGTTTCCTGCCTTTTTCCTACCATGTCTTTTTGAAGAGTCAAATGGGTTGAAATTGTAGTGTAGGCAAAAGAAAAAAAATAGGAGCAGGCTGAAGAAAACAGGCATGAAGTAAATCCTGGGGTTTTGTTTATATGCTGTGTATTATACGTCCACGTCTGTCCTATTTCTCTAAGATTTTCGTTTAACGCATACTTAATATTATTGTGCTCTCTGGCCAAACCCTGCTAGTGTTGCCCAAGGGATTGCTTTCATTTAGCCAAGTAGCTATTGTGTTTAAACAATTTCTTTCCTTTAATAATTCATTTCTTCTCGGGAGCCCAAAATCGAGTGGATCTGGTAGCGTTTATGAAAGGGGAAGCATCTTTTATTCAGTTCTAAAAGCAGGGTAATAGCGTTATCCCTTCTTGAGGAGCATCCAGCCAGGCTTCTTCACCGGGGCAGGGCAGGACGGGTCTGGAAACTAATGTACAACATCCCTATCCTGGTAGGAACGATAAAGTTTAGTAAATTACAAATATGTGAATTTGGCAGACAGTTAGGGATGAAAATGATCAAACGACTAAAAGAAAAAACCAAAAAGAAAAAAAGGCAAGCAATGAATAAACCACATGTAGCAGTTGCCGCTTTCATGACTTTGGTAATTATTTACACCTGAATCATAGTTTACTCCAGCGACGGTTTCGAAAGTAAACCTTTAAAGAATTTAATTATTTCCAGTTTAAGAAAATAGAGATGAAAAAAAAAAAAAAAAAAAAAGAGAGAGAGAGAGAGAGAGAGAGAGAAAAGTAGGTTAGTGAGCAACTGCTGTCTCCCGAGCTCTCATAAAAGGCTTTATGTGAGTTTCCATCCCAAAGACACAAGCAGCCCTTCTGCGTCCTCTCCTCCCACCCCTACAGGAGCGCTCACTGTCATCTGTGCACGTATTTACGGCCTAATGAGAGAGTCCTGAGGGTCACACGGGACGGTGCCGCTGCAGAGATATATGTATGTATGTATACACACACACACACACATACACACACACACGTTTGCCTATGTGTGTGCGTTCAGTCGAGGCGCAGTACTGGAGCACGTGTGGGTGAACTCCCTGGCTCCTTCCTTCAGCTCCATAATAGCTCTGTTATTTTTGCTAAACGATCAGGATGGCTCTACGTGACCCTTCGTCATTCAAAACCATTTTCTATCACTGCACGTGTGCCGGGGGGGTAGGGGGATGGATGGGGAGGGGGGAGGAATCGACAAGTCATTGAGAATAACCGGGCAAGCTTGTGATGTATAGCACGTTTTATCTTTATTTAGGCAACACGTCGCTCGCAGGATGGCCTGAGTTTCCATGCGCGACAAGGGCATGAAGCACATCCATCCTCGGGAGGTGCAGGCAGGCTCGGGGAGCTGCTGTGGCTGGGGGACGGCTGGGCGAGCACAAGGGCAGGGAACCCTCTCGTTCCTCTGCTGCAGTTTCCTGCGTGTGAATTCCGCACTTTCTGGGGAAATTTCAAAAAAAAAAAAAAAAAAAGAGAAAAAGAAAAAAAAAGGCTCCTCTGCTGCTCTGGCTGGGGCGTGTGCGGTGGGCGAGGGCAGCAACCCCGGGGCTGGGACCCCATGGGTACTGCGGTGAGCTGCCAGCTGCGAGCACTTTCAATATTTCGCTGCTCTCCCTCCTTGAATCCACCGCACTTTCCGGGTCGGGGCTGCCTTGGCATCCTTCGTACAGCATCCTCGTGTGCTGGGGATATCCCGGGGCTGGGCTGGGATTTAAAGGGCTCTGAAGAAGGCAGTTTGCTGTTAGCAAACCGGTTCTGGCTTGGCTGCGGTGCGAGTCCCGGGGGTGCAAGGGAGGGGAGACAAACCCGTGGTTTGGAGCGCCGGCTCCGGCAGGCGGGGGTGTGCCCCTTCCCTGCCCCGGACGGTGCCCTGGCGGGGTCCCTCGGGCACATCCCACGCCCATCCAGCGGCGGCAGGAGGCAGTGGCCGCCACCCCGGGGCTGCCCGCTCCGAGCCCCTTCCCTCTGCCCTGCCCGTACCTGGCGCGGCGGGCGTCTGCACTCGCCGAGCGGGGGGTGCTAAAGGAATGGGAAAATTATCCCCACACACAGTTTTTAAACTTTCTGGAGCTTCCCCTAAACAAGCAGCAGCCTCAAATCGCTAGATCTGTGAGGATTTTATACTCACTCCCTCTCCCAGAGCAAGGCGCTGCTGGCGCATTAGGCACTAGATATAGGAATATGTGAACATAAACATATATGTGGGGGCACGGATTAAAAAGCTGTGCATCACCTTGGGTTAAGGGGTTTTTTGGTCACTGGCTCCTCCTCTGTAAACCAGCTGTTAGAAATTGTGCTCCCCGAAAGACAACGAGTTCGGAGTGTTTAAAATTTATTTTTCTCCCTGCTCTTGGCGGAGAGAAGGTAATATCGTGCTGGACACAGGGAGGCGAGAAGAGGCAGTAACTAACTGTAACTAATTTTCTAGAGGTAGATCACCTCAAACATGTGCTTCATGGTGTTTTTTTATTTGTGATGGCCTATAATTGTAATATATGTCCATAGTCTTACGTCATTCGCAATGCCATTACTCGCGTGTCTTAGTTTTGAAAACAAAGGCATTTTTTGCTCGTCCAACGTTAAAAAGACGTACCCACACATAAGATTAAAAACGTACATCTTATTAAAGATGACCGGTGATGGTTCCCACTAGAGCATCTCATTAAAATCCACAAGAAAATAGAGATTGAAACATTTGATATAATGATATCATTTGATTGATAGAATATATTCTGAGTGTAAGATGCATAAGCATAGAAGGTGTTTAAAAAGGTAACATTTTTCTTTTACCTTTTTTTTTTTGTTTAAAGAAAAGCGGTCATTTTATTTAATGGTCTACACACACACGTGTGTGTGTGTATATATGTATGTAGATTAATGTGTATATATATATATATATATAAAAATAAATTTTCTTCTCCCCGAAGAGAGGTCTGACACCTGTTGCAAGCCCCAAAACAGAAGATCACACTGTAAATTCTTCTTGCGATTTTTTTTTTTTAACGATAAGCACTATTCTGGGAAAAAATAGCTACGGGTAAACTTTATTAAGTAAATGTCCACGAAAATATCTTCCAAGTTTAATTAATTTTAAGTTGGGAAGAAAAACGCGCCTGTTCGGCCCCTGTTTCCCAAGCAGGACACCGCCGAGGAGATCCCGGGCAACCTTTCCGCTATTTTATTACATTCCATGCAAACTAGATACTGAATACTCTTTTTACGTTGTCTTGCTGAGCAGTAGGACGAAAAGCACAGTAAAATTAAAAGAGCTTGAGGGGACAGTCAGAAAAAGTACCATTTTCTCCTTTGCCGAGCTGGGGGCTCTTTCCTGGGGCTGTCTGCTCCCAGAGCACCGAGTGGGCGGCTGCTGCTCCGCGGGGCTGCCCGGGGGTGCCCGGCTCACCCCCGCCGGCGGCACCCGGCCGAGGGCGAGAAGCCACCGTAATTCTTTTCCCCCCCAGATGTTGTCCTGGCATTTAAAGGGCTAAATCCCAACTCCCAGGCACGCAGCTGGGGTATGTTGTATCCTATCAATTCATAACAAGGAGGCATTTTGGAAAGACTCGTAAGGATATTTATTTTAAAATGTGTGCTGAAAAGATATATGCTGGGGGGGAGGAGGGACAGGGTTGGGCGTCTCGAGTTTTGTTTCTAAGCCAAAACGGCACAGTTCGAGCTGTGAACAAATGGTTTCCAGAGAATAGTTCTTTTCTCTTTCTTTTCCCTGAAAGAAGTTTGTTTGAAGTTCCCGGAGTTTTTAATGTTAAATAATATTAATACCAAAATGAATACTTCGAGGCTTCTTGTTTTAATTTTGAAAAGCTGGCATGTGTGGCTCTTTCTTTCTCTTTCTTTCTTTTTCTTTCTTTTTTTTCTTTTTATTTCTCTCTCTCTCTTTCTCTCTCTCTTTCTTTCTCTCTTTCATTTCTCTCTCATTCTTTCTTGCTTGCGTTCTTGCTTTCTCTTGCTTTCTTTCCACTTCTTGCTTCTCTCTTCCTTCTTGCTTTCTTCTAGATTTCCCTCTTCATCTCTTGCTTTTTCTCTGTCTTGCTCTCCCACCCTCTCCCTCTCTTCCCTCTCTTTTCTTCTCTCTCTCTTGCTGCTCCCCCCTCTCACGCCCTATTTTCCCCCTTGTTTTTGGAATTCCTTCTTTCAACCGGACTGTGTTCGGGATATTGTTGCTGGTAAAAGAAATAAATAACCCAATAAATAAAGCAGGCTCCTGTTATGACAAGTTCCAAGCCAGACCAACATTTTACGGCTTAAAATAGCCCTTGAGGAAAAAACAAACAAAATTTTAAAAAGAGGCAAAGCGTTTAACAGCAGGCTGGCTGAGGTCAATAGCGGAGGTGTGGGACGGGGCGCACCTCGCCCCCAGCCCCGCTGCGGCGCAGCCGTCGGTGCCCCTGGCACCCCGGCGGACACTTCTCCGGGACAGGAGGGCTTGCAGCATCAGCCCTCAGGGTTAATCACCGGCAAACCCTCTGCAGAGCCGGCACATCGGGAATGGGCAGTTCGGCAGGGCGCAGCGGTTCCCTCCCCGCCGCTTTTCTTGCTTTCATCTCTGCCAGTGTTAAAACTATTGCGAAAATAGCGAGGGGTCACGTCAGCTGTTTGTGGAGGCTGAGCGCTGATCACCTTGGGCTCAGCCGGGCGTTATCCCGGCCGCTCCTGCCTGGGTGGGCAGCGGAGGGAGCCCGGACCGGTGTCCGCCGGGAGCCCTTGGTACCCCGGGCCGGCATCCCTTGACGCCATCCCACTGCCTCTGGGCACATTCTTCTTCAGCAGTGGAAAGGAAAAATAAAGAGTGTTGGTAGGGGGATTGTGGAGTCAAAGTCCGAAGACGGTTTGCTCCTCTGCAGATCCAGGGAGGGGTTCTGCAGTGGATCTGCCTGCCTGCCCGGAGAGGGCCGGAGGAAGGGGGTGACAGTCGCGCTGGGAGAGGTCCGTCCCCGGCTGGAGAGAGCCCTTGGCTCTTCTAATCGCTTGCATGTGCCTGCGCCCTGAGCAGCCGCGCTCCGAGCAGCGGCAAATACCGTAACAACTCGCGTGTCGTAAATTACAGAGACCTCACCCTGGCAGGGAGATGCCGGGGAGGCGTCCGGTTTGTCTGCAGCTCTGGAAGGCACGGGAGGAGCCGGCCTTGCTGCTTCCCTCGCTTCTCTTTTCCCTCTCTCCCCCTCAGCCGATTCCTTCACGGAGGGTCATACGGCATTGACTCACTAGCACGTTCCGGTGTAAGAGAGACTTTTTGTCTCTCACCCCCACACCCTTCTTTTTTTTTTTTTTCTTTTTCTTTTTCTTTTTTGAGTTGTTAACCCCCGTTTATGATCGAAATGTTACTCTCTGCGTTTTGCTTCGTTCTGGCTGCCATTGGTTGGCCTGGGTTTAATCAGAAGGAAAAAATGTTCGCCACAAATGTAGCTATTGTTTGGCTGGAGAGACGGGGGCCGGGGGAGGAAAGCAGAGAGAACGGGAGACCGTGAATGACAGTGACGGTGGGAGCAGCCATCCGCCTCGCGGCGTCCTCCTCCTGCGCTCAGCCCTTCCGAAAACAGAGCTCCCTCTTTCCCCAACCTGCCCGCAGCAGTATGCAGGGGAGCCGGGGGCATGTTATCTCAGGAACATAATGCTAATAAATGTGCTCAGATGTTGGACATTCCCCTTGCCTGTTTTATAGGGTTTCACTGGTGGTGCTTAATGGGCTGGGTCACCGGGACTGATGCTAGCAAGGTTATTAGGATTAAGTAACCTAATGAATCGTATGGCCATTAGCGGGCTTTGAAAGAAGGTAGTTTTCCCTGTAACCTGGTCTCCTGTCTCTTAACAGGGGCAATTATTTTTAACTGTCTCTCAATCACAGGTCGGAGGGGGGCTTTTTTTTTTTTTAAGTTTATTTGTTTAAAACCTCTCTCTGATGCTTAGAAATTGATTTCTCCACAGAAAGAGCCTGTCATTTTATCTCGGTGTTTCTCGGAACCGCTGAGCGAGCCAGGCGCTGCGGCCGCTCCCGCGCTGCTCGGCGGAACAGCCGCTGCCGGTGCCTTTCCCCTCGGCTGGCCAAGTGCATCACCCGCCACGCGGGTCCGGGAGTGCTTGAGGAAGATTTGTACTTTTTTTTTTTTTTTTTTCCCAGAAAAGTGTTTTTCTTGCTGTGTCTTTTGCTAAGCCAGGTAAGCGATGCGACGCTCGGTTCCCCTCCAGCGGCTCGCCCCGCACCGCTCCCTCCCGGGGAGCCCCTGAAGGCTCCCTCTCGGCAGCGGCTTCACCCCCGCCCTCGGTACCGCCACCGGGACCCGCCGAACCCCGACCCGAGGGGCGGCGCCGGGCGAGCGGGGAGGCAGGGCGGCGGCAGGGGCAGCACCGGAGCCTGCAGCTGCCTTCCTTCTCTTCCCGGGGCAGCCACGGTCAGGGCGAGCGCAGGTTATCAAAGCTAGCTCTTAGCCATCCGCTGTCTTCTATGGCGAGGAGAAACTAACAATTATTATTATTATTATCATAATCATCATCATTATCATCACCATCATCATCATCATATCGTTAGAATAATCAATATCATTATTATCATTACTCTTAATTTTTTGGCCCCGAGGTTTAATATTTTTTTTTCAAACTTCGATGTTTTTCCCCCTACCTCCCCCCTGCTAGAAGGTAGAGTTTGAATGTGGATATAGGTTGCATATCGCAATGCTCCTTCGGGGAGGCCGGGCCAGCGCTGTGAATATCCGCTCTAATTAGAGCAAGTGTTAATGGCTGCTTCAGCTTGATCAGGTCTGAAATATTTGCACCGTCACACTTCAAAATAACCCGGACGTACTGGTGAAAAATTTAGAAAGGCGGTAAAAACCGACAAGAAGTTGTTGGGAGAAGAGTCCTTTTGTGCGGGTGCCCCTGGGAGCCCGGCGGTGCCTTGGCCGCTGAGCCGCCTGCGGCGGCGGGGCTGGGATGGAAGAGCGCGGGGCAGTGGGGCCGCGGCGGCTGGAGGCAGAGCAGGGCCCAGCCTCCGCTCCCGCTGCAAGAGAAGATGGGAAGACCTTTCCTGGTGTGTCCAGGGCCCCTTCTGAAGAGCTACCACCGAGCGGCATCTCCCATGGCGCTGGCATGGTGACAGGGGTGGGCAGGCTGGTGGCAAAACGCGATGCTGTGTTTTCCACCTATAAAAGCTCACGGTCAAGCTGCGAGGGGCATCGCACCTGCCGGGCTGTCTGGCTCCCAGCCGCCGGGAAGGGGCTGCTCCTCGGGGGGCCCTGCGGCAGGAGCAGCGCAAGGTGTCCGCCAGTAGAGCAGCGGAAAGCTCCAGCCCGCCTGACTTGGAAAGAATCCACTTTCCCACAGCTTTTTCAATCCCCAATACTTTTCACACCCTGTTAGGAGTTAATACCGCCGAAACCGCTAAACGCTTCCATGCCTAAAGGTACGCCCCGCTCCTGGCGGCCCCAGCCCCGGGCAGGACGGGCCGAGCGCGGGGAGCGCCGCCAGCCGCGGAAAGGGTCGTTTCCCCGGTGGAAATTCCTCGGATGCTTCGTACTTAGGCTAACACATCGGGCTGACTTTCTTTGAAAGGGCTTCGGCGGGCAAGGGAGGGGAAGGATTCCCCGGATACCTTTTGGGGAAGAGCGGGGCGATACTGCCGGGGCCGCTCCAGCTCCCCGGGTAATATTTCAGATGCCAGTCTCGGCGTGGAGAGCTGGCTGGGGGTCAGCTATGTGGCCTGCACTCTGCAACCAGCACCTCCGGGCGGCAGGAAAGCCACACGGGACTGGTGGGGAGGGAAGGGAGGGAGGCGGGGGCTGTGTGTATCAAAACCAGAATGGATCTTACCTGTAGCTGACGGATTTTTTTTTTCTTTTTTTGTTTAACGGGGGCTATTTTTCGGGTTTGGTTTAGTTGTAGCTGACGGATTTTTTTTCTTTTTTTTTCTTTTTTTTTTCTTTTTTTTTCTTTTTTTTGACGGGGGCTATTTTTCGTGTTTGGTTCAGCCTCTCACCTTGCACAGTCGCCGGCAGGCGGTACCGCCCCAGCCGGCGGGGGCTGCCCCCGCGGAGGGCCGAGGGCAGCAGCCGCTCTGCTCCGCTCCGCTCCGGCGTGGCTGACCTCGCCCAGCGCCTCCAGCCACCCCGCAAGGCCAAGGGCAGGGAAAGGGCCTCTTTTTCCCTGAGCTCACGGGGACGATGCGATAACAGAACGCGCACGGCAGGAAAGAGCCGATCGGGGGGAGCATTTCCTGTCCTATTTTCCCAGTGAAGTAGTTGCTGGAAAATGCCCGGTGAGATTTCTTGCCACTGCTTTCCAAACCTGCAAACACCGTCCCTAGGAAAACCGCTCGGCTGGGGTCTCCCCAGCTCGCAGCAAGAGCACTTGTCTCCGAGAAGCACAAAATTCATCCAGAAAACCTAACTCCGCAATGTTTAGCGGTCAGGCCAGCTGTGCCCAGCCTTCCAAGCAATGGGACATCTAGGCTGTCATTCAGAGCCTGAAGGGATTTGCCCGGCGTGTCTGTCTTCACAAAACAAAGGACTTGGCCCCGGCGTAAAGTGAGAGCATCTCTGGAGTCCAGAGCTGCTCTTGCATCTCTGAGTCCAGAGTTGCCGTGCTCCCCTCCAGCCCCTCAGGCACAGTGATGTTCCTCCTCTTGCATGCCTCAGGTTGTAATCAGCCTTTAATTTGCAATAGTGCTGGGGAAGATTGGGAAGCCAGGTCGGTGTGCACCAGGTGTGCGGGATGTACCTTTAGCCATATAGTCCCCAGCCCCCGGCGAACACTCTTAGCCTTGTAAGCTTAGCAGCATCCCTCAGCTTCGCGTTTGCTCTCCGTTCAAACCCCGTTAAATTCTTGTGGCATGAAAGGGAAATCCACGCGTGATGTGCACTTGGCGGGACCCTCCAGAACCCTGGTTAGGCTTTTTTCCTCACCGCTGGAAAATGCCTTGCGGGCTGGCACGGGGGAAACTGCCGGGTGCGGTGCCAGGCCAGCTCCCGAGGCACAGGCTGATTCCCAGGCGGGGGACGCGATTTCCCCAGCTGCCCTGTCCCTGTCCCTGTCCCTGTCCCTGTCCCTGTCCCTGTCCGGACACTCAACCCCCCAGGCAGGTCCTCCCCAGCTTCCTGGGGCCGGCGGAGCCTCACCCGGGTTACATCTTTGGGGCTGTGCTCGCAGAGTGGCAGCTCTCTCTCCTCTCCCGGCTTCCCCCATCGCCCGCTGGTGTCCTGCCCTCGGCGCCTCCCCGTGTCCACCCAGCCCGATCCAAACACTCCGCGCTCTCGGCCATCTCATCAGGGCGGATATCCGTGTAGGATATGGTCACCTCCTCCCTCACGGCCCTCAGGCCCCGGCAGGCCTCTAAGTCCTGTCGAGACGGAGGGACCTGCCTGGGTGTGCTACACAAGCCATGCAGGCGGCCCCGCCGCTCAGGTGTAACTACCAAGGGTCTGTCCTGGCGGGCCGGAGCCTGGGATAGGTGTGAGCCGTATCCACCCCGAGCATGAGTGCGTTTCATCTCGGCGGTACCATTTATTCAAATGGCACACGGAGTCCCAAGCCGAGAGCTGGGAGGACCTCCAGGGAAAGGATGCTCTTTGCAGACGGGGTTGGGAGCACTGGGAGCCGAGCACGGCAGCGGCGGACGGGCTGTGCCAGCAGCTGTGACCCGCGGGGAGCTGTCCCCGCTGGCTGTCCCCGCTTGCCCCGAGTGCCCGCAGGGCACATTCGCTCTCCTGCTCGCCTTCCCGGGAGCCGGGAGGGCAGCGTGCTGCCGCTCTCACTGCAGAGGCGCACAGGATGGGAAGGAGCCGAGCTCGTGTTTAAAGGCGAATATCGCACCCACCCGAGCAGCAGCGGTGGGATCAAACACATCCCCCTTCCCACCCCCTGCTCCAGGTGCTTTCCTGGGCGGCGCGGCTCCTCCCCGCCTGTGCGTACACGCACATACATGATTAACTAATGATAAATTATTACAGTCTATATATTAGATTGTTCCAGTTACCTTTTTAAAGAATAGTTAGTCCCGTAATTTCTGTCTCTTCATTTGTTTCACAAGCTTGCAAATCTACAAGCAACACAAAGTGAGGACTATTTAAATGCACACTTTACATATTATAAATATAAAATCATGCACAAATACACGATATATATGTAACCACATATCAACATGTGGGCATAAATGCAGGTGGGAACTCTACTGAAATGCTCCGGTTTGCTGATAGGGCAGGATGGGACATGAGCTGTGGTGTGATGGATGGGGTATGACAAGAGTGTCCTTTTGGATGTGGATCTCCCGGAAGGGTCTGCCCGGCTCCCCCTCCCCGGGCTGAGCTGTGACACCTCCCCTGACCCCCTGGGAAAGGGAGAGGATTTCCCTGGCGCTGCCCCGGGCGAGACACGCGTGCCCTGTTTGAGAGGCAGCGCGGTGTCACCGCCGGCGCTTCCCGGCACAAAGCTATCCCATTTGTCAGAGGGTGCGAGAGGTGCCTGGCGTTACGAGCAGATATCAAACACTCCCCTTCAGGCCCCAAGGAAAAATAAAAACAGTTTGAAGGAGAGAGCTTCCAGCTGACAGTAGCCAAACGCGATGAGATCTCCCCTCGCTGCACTGCGGAGAGGCGAGGCTGGTTTTCCTTCATGTACTTTTTGCCAAACTTACTCAAGTGCCTTAAATTCGTTTCCAAAATTCGCGTGGCACAGTTCAGAGCTTTCAAAACCTCCTTATAAAAGAACAGGCGTTTGCTGATTTTTTTTCTTTCTATAACTGTACGTTGCGGTGTACAAAAATAATGGATAAATGCATACATCCGCCCCTCCTTTAATAAACTTCTATGAAGTCACCGTGTAACACATCAGAACAATGATTTCAGACCTGATTCATTCACTTAGTTAAAAGAAAGGACGAACTCCCACCGTTTTGATTATTAGTATTTTGCCGTCTCTTTGCACGAAGAGCCGAGAGCGGAGGCAGAGCAGGGCAGAGGGAGCTGCCTGCAGCCGGGGAGCTGGAAGCCCAGAGCTGTTGAGCAGCGCTTCCTTCCCGCAGGAAGGTGGGGATTGCTTTTCAGGCCAGGTAGGAGCAGGTACGAGGCCGGGCAGCAGCCAAGCCTGCTTCCCACCGGGCACGTCCGCTCTGCGGGGCAGTGCTCTGGCCTGCGCCTACTGGGAAGACAGCAATTTGAGACCGTGCTTCATTGGGGAGGAAAGAACAGCATTTGCAGCGAGAAACACAGCAAACTTCTAGTCATTAGTGAAAGAAAAAAAGAAAAAAAAAAGAAAAAAAAAAGAAAAATAACCCACTCCCCCTAAAAAAGGAAGAAAGAAAAAAAATAGAAGAAAAAAGAAAAATACAAGAAGGGGAAAAAAATAGAAAAATTTAAAAGTGAAATAAAAATAAAAGAGAAAAAAGGAGGGGGAAAAAAGGGTAAGAAAAAGGAAGGAAAAAACGTAAAAGGCTGCCTTGTGTGCTGGCAGCGGGTTGCCCCATCTGTTAAAAAAAAGGAAAAAAAAGGAGAGGAGAGGAGAGGAGAGGAGAGGAGAGGAGAGGAACTCCCACCGTTTTGATTATTAGTATTTTGCCGTCTCTTTGCACGAAGAGCCGAGAGCGGACGCAGAGCAGGGCAGAGGGAGCTGCCTGCAGCCGGGGAGCTGGAAGCCCAGAGCTGTTGAGCAGCGCTTCCTTCCCGCAGGAAGGTGGGGATTGCTTTTCAGGCCAGGTAGGAGCAGGTACGAGGCCGGGCAGCAGCCAAGCCTGCTTCCCACCGGGCACGTCCGCTCTGCGGGGCAGTGCTCTGGCCTGCGCCTACTGGGAAGACAGCAATTTGAGACCGTGCTTCATTGGGGAGGAAAGAACAGCATTTGCAGCGAGAAACACAGCAAACTTCTAGTCATTAGTGAAAGAAAAAAAGAAAAAAAAAAGAAAAAAAAAAGAAAAATAACCCACTCCCCCCAAAAAAGGAAGAAAGAAAAAAAATAGAAGAAAAAAGAAAAATACAAGAAGGGGAAAAAAAAATAGAAAAATTTAAAAGTGAAATAAAAATAAAAGAGAAAAAAGGAGGGGGAAAAAAGGGTAAGAAAAAGGAAGGAAAAAACGTAAAAGGCTGCCTTGTGTGCTGGCAGCGGGTTGGATCCTCACCTGGGGCTGTACGGTGTCATCTGTCATTGCGATGGGTGTGCGGGGCTGGCACTCCTGTCCCGGAATGGGGGTCTGGCCTCACGCCTTCCCACGAGCCAAGCCGACATCAAAGGCACGCGATAGACAATGTGGAGCACACATGGGAGCCTCGCAAGACTTTTCTGTCAAAACGTGTTTCCTGGCGTTTTTCTGCCCTATCAGACCTGGCTCCCCAGCACCCTCACGGCACCATAAAGAAGCAGCACGGAACTATAGAGATGAGCTGAGAATACAAACAGCAGACACACAGCTTCTCAAAGTGGAGCTGCCAGTTTTCCTTTTTTCTTCCATGGGGATACAGTGACTTGCAGCAAATTAGTGGCCATTGTCATTCAGGGGTGGTTTTAATTATCTATTTAACTCATCTCCTGCTACTTTCTTGTACAAATTAGGTGTCAGCTCAAAGTCCACTTCCAAACTGATCCCTTGCAATCAATACCTGACTTTCTTTGCACCTACATTCCTCCAGCCAGCATCTAGTTCAGCCAAACACAGCAAATATCTATAGCTCAAGTCCAAGAACCTGTTGGATGTTCTTTTGCCCCTGCTTAATGACTGCCTGTGACCTGTCCTGTGATCTGCCAAGATCTGGAGTCACAGACATGGAGTCATCTGACATCAGTTGTAATGGGAAGTGGAGAAGGATTTTATGGCTATGGAGTGTTGGAGTGCAGATAGGAGATGGTAAATGGAATTAAGACCATTTGGCTCCACGTGAGGATTCAAAATGGTCTTATAAACATTTTAGGTAACAATTTAAATAAATTAGGTTTATTTAGGAGGAAACTGGGAATTTGTAACACATTTTAATGACTATTTGTTTCTATATATTTATTAAAATTTTGCAGTCATTCACACTGTGTCATATTGAGAGGTTACAAAACAAGAGCAGTCTGTTAGTGCGCATAAATCAACATACTGCAGTACACTCCAATAAATGCTACATATGTGTAGCATGAGTACCTCTGTGTGCTCATTGCTCATTGCCATAACAAATCTAGAGTAAAACTAAGTTTTTGCAGAGATTCCAAGACACAGCATTTAGAAATAGTCACTGCAATCTTTCATACCGTCTACACCTAGGAAGCTCCTATTACTTAACTGGGACATAAGCCCAGCTCTCAAACAGAACAACACTGGGGATTGGGTGGAAATCTGGTGTTTAAATTTAGACTATTTTTTCATATCATCATGTCTTTTCCAAGTAACTCCCCCAGCATCAGGGAAGCCACTAAGATGCCTGAAGTTCTGCTCCACACATGCGCTGAAGCCTTTTGGTCTTGACAGGGCTAAGTGCATATCTCACACCTAATCCCATCAGGATTCACAGACAAAGAGAGCCTCCCTGGAGGAGCCTGTTCTGGCAGTACACATGTAATCCATGCTCACACAAACAGGGCTCTGCATGGAGCACGGTGGCACCAGCAGCCCCGTTTCTCAGAGCATGTTGTTAGTCATGCAGGTATTGAAGGAGCTAGCAATGTTCATCTTCATCTCTCTGCTTTGGGGAGTTTACAGCCACATTTCCCATAACCATGGTGTACAGCTCACAAAATATCAGGCATCTAAAGGACAGGGATGAGAAGCAGTCTTCATTCTCTTGACACTGCACTCATCTCCGTATCATGATTAATGATTCAGTCCCTCTTCCCTCTCCTGTGGCAACACCAGAACAGCTTCTACCCAGACATCAGTATACTGTTACAGAGAGTGATAAGTAGAAGTTTAACCCTCTTAAGGAGCTGAATAAGGTCTCCAGAGCCTCATATCTATATATAAAAAAGTATTTTTCAGTTTCTGACTAAAAATATTTATTTTCCACCACCACAATGCAAGAAAAGACTAAAAGCCATTGAGCTGGGCAGACATTCCTGACAGACCTAGGCAATGCTGAGATGTTTGCAGGAAAGTGAGGGAAGATTTTTATTCTCAAGGGAAAAAAGAAGGAAGTTTTCTAAGCCTCTGACACGTCAGTCTGAAGCAGTCAATGCTTTGGAAAAGGTCCAAACTGGACTGCTTTCTTTGGGTTGCATAAAGTGGTGATGGACTTTTTGGTCCTGGGTAAGGACAGTGCATAACTGTGCCCATGTGGCTGGAAATGTCCTCAAAAGCACCAGAGCAGGATGCCACTTAAGGAGGCATCACTGGCAGGAGCTAACTGCAGCTGGAGTGCCCAGGGAGTACACACACATCAGACACCTGTCCTCGGGGATAAATCCTGCAGGCTCTGTGCAGCCATCTCCTCTGCCACCTACAGATTTTGCCATGTCCTTACCGTGGCTCCTCATCCTCCCTAGGTTCCTTCTTCAGAGCTCATGTTGCCCTTAACATTTGAGAAAAAATGTCCTTGTAGTTTAGTCTGGCCTCATGTACAGTCTTTGTGGAGCCAGGGCAAACTCAGCACAGGAGAGGGGGCCTTTGAATGTGCATCTGCATTGCTTTGGATGAAGGAACTCAAAGCCCCAGACCCATGCACCTAATATCTGCTAAGGCTGCTTGAATAGCCAGTAGAGCATAAAGGTCCAAAAAGCACAGTTTTTGAGACATTTGAACAAATCTCTGAAGCAATCAAATTGAAACCAAATCTTCCTTCTGAACCAAATTCTTCCTTCTGCCACTAGAGCCTGTCAAAAACATTTATTCCGATAAATACTTTAAGAACTCAGGGTTGATGCTAAAACAGAAAACTTAGTGCCTTACACTGGCAATCACAACTAGAATTCACACAGCTGATAATAAGGGGAGGTTTTGGGAAGTGCAATTTCTGGTAAGGAAAGAAAGTGGGGAAGCTTGGTTCATGTGCCCAAAGTCTTAATTACCCCCTACCCCACCCCCATAAAAATAACCACATAATTTATAATCATTCATAGCAGTTGGAATTGTCCTGACTTTTAAAAGACTTTTTTCATTAGACAACCCTTTATTCCTTGTAAAGCATATTATTGATCTTAATACGCAGAAAATGCCATAGCTAGCAACTCAGAATGTCAGTGCCATTTTTGCTAAACAATGAGAATTGATGAGGTTTGGCAAGACATTAAAATATTTAACACTATAACTTTGACAAGTCTTTTATGTGTTTGTACTAATAGGAAAATCTTTTAACAGAAAAAATGTTTTTCTCTGCTCTGCTAAAAACTCCAGTGAGGGCTGATTCTGTTTGCATTAAACCCAATGGGAGGCTTGTTACTAACTTCAAAGTCAGTTCCAAGAGGAATTCCAGTGTGGAAAATCATGACTAGAAAAAAAAAAATCATAGACTTTTAGTTACATGACTAGTGCCATTTAAATTAGCACTTAATTACATGCCCTAACACTTCAGAGTGTCTGGGGACAGCATGTTTGGTGTAGCCCAGAAAAATTGCACATTACCAGCCTGAATACAGCGGATATGCCAACTCCTACAGCAGGATGTCATCTGAGGCATGGGAGTGGGACCAGGTGCCCAGGGAAGTCACAGGCCTGTATCACTTACTGCTAAGAGTCTACCTTTGCAACACATTTTTCTTTTTTGAAATGATTTTATCTGCCCAGATCTCTTTTCCTATAGAAACCTGGCTTGTACAGTTCTGGTTCCTTGGCTGATTTGCTGTCTTCACAGCTTTATGTGTAGAGTGCAGAGTTTCAGTGAAGTAGTACAGGAGGCATCAGGGTCTTTGTATTTAAGATGAGAGAGTAAAATTACTTAGGCTAACTAGTCAGTCTAAATGAAAATTGTGATGAAAAGGAGATTGTAAACTTCATGTGTATCTTCATCTTTCAGTACTGATCTTGTGTGAGGGTATTCTGATCTTGAGCACAAAAATTTTTCTTTCCTGCATTTCTTTTAAAAGCTCATGGGCAGAGCTCAGGGTCCTGTTGAGGCATCTTGGACATTTAAGAAAGGGGTGATACACTTAATTTTAACCGTGGAGCTCATCGTCAGGTTTTCCTGAGGTGGGCAATTAAATTACGAGCATAACGTTATTTGCAAAGATCAGAATTGCTTTTGTTCATTTGCAATCATTCCTTTAACCCCAGAAGGCAGCACCTCTTGTAAATACCATTGGGAAAGAAACAAAATGTAAAATTGGTGTCCTGTAATCATATTTATTCCGACACACAACAAGCTGAAATGCTAGGATCTTTTAATAGTTTTTTCCATATTGGACTCTTTGTTTGGATGTGGTTTTCCTGATGTATCCTAGTAACATGTTTAGTTAATTTATATTGTGTGTATGTGTAGACAGATATACACACATCCATATGTATGCACACACATAGTCCTCATTAAGTAAGTGCTAAACCTCCCACAGCAGAGTTGGGTTTGGAGGGCAGCAGGGCTGAAAACTGTGAGTCTGGTCCCTCTGCAGAGGGGTCCCACAGACACAGACACTGCTCCAGGGAGGCACACGCAGACCCCTGGGGATCTGGAGCCCCCGTGCCTCTGCTGTGAAGCTTGCTCTGGCTTGTGCAGCCCAGGCAGGGCTGGAATCCTTATTTCTCACTGGGAGCAGAGCTCCTTGCTTACAGGCTCTCCCAGGAGGGTGGGTGCATCATCCCCCCATGTCTCACTTGCACTGGAGCCCTTGGCCAGCCCCTTGGCAGCAGAGGGATTGTTGCACTTACACTGGTGGTGTGGGGACTCGATCCCTACACTGTCAGAGTATCTGAGCTGTTGCAGGACAAACTCCAAATGCAGAAACATTTGGCAGACGAAGAAGAAAAGAGGGATTCCACATTTTGTGCAATAAAACACAAATATAACCTATTTATCTGGTGTTAAAAGACTCATTCTTCAAGGATTCAAACCTGGCCATACCTGCCTTTACTAAAATAAGAAAGTGCTGGTTCTAAGGCTTACAATATGCACTCTTGGAAAAGCCACACAATCCTTATCATCTTGCCTTTTTTTTTTTTTTTTTTTTTTTTTTTTAGCCCCAGCAGGGGATAAAACCCCTCCTGCACTGTTGTATTTAGTCCATAGCAAAAGTCCCTTTGAGGAAGATTCTGCAGACTTAAGGACTGAGGAGTTAGGGCTGGGAGCTAAGGAAAGGATAGGAATAACTTCCTTCATAGCTGGCTTTAAAAAGCCAGCTGCTTTCTACAGTCAAGCCAGAACTAAGGGGAGATGGTCTGAGGTTTAGAAATATGCAGGATAATTTTCACGCCAAATAAGAAAAATGAGAAATTATCTTAAAATATTGTAACTTGTTATAAAAATACATATTTCTTTCCAGCTTTAAAAGAGGATATTATAAATTCTACTTTGTCTTTGATTTGTTAAGTGGATTTTATATTTATTTTTTAATTCATATGTTCTTAAGAAAACATAATGAAACACTTGATGTTTCTATTATCTTGATTAGTGCTTCATTGTATAAGAATTTGGTTATTGAAAAGTACACTAAATATTGCACTGTAAATTGTGTTGTGACTTATGCAATACATTTTGGTATTAATAGAAAAAATTGTATTTAATTTTTTATTTTATTAAGTTTAATAAAAAACTCACTTGACTGCACATTTCTTTGCTTTATTTTCTCATTTATTGTGTATATATTTGATGAAAAATATCTGTGTCTGTTGCATATCATCTATCTAACATGAGAAACTGCTGCTGTTCTTAATAAGTTACTGAGAAAAATAAACCAGTTTGCACTTTGATTTCTATCACTCCTGGTGAGTGATTCTTCTGGAATAAACATAGCTCTAACACATGTAAACAACACAGGAAATTAATAACAAAATTCTTTGGATTTCTTTCAGATGCCACATACTTTATGTAAATATATGTGGCTTTCAATTTCAATGATTTTCCAGAAAGTCATAAACTTTGTTCATTAAGCATTCTCTTAAACTAAACATTTATTACTTTATAAGTGTTATTTCAACTAAATCAAGTGGATGTCCATGGTAAATTGATGCAATAGATCTGTTCAACCATAGAAGGAGGATGACTTCTTTTGAGTTTGGAAAATTCTGAGTTCCAATTTAAATTTTAAGGGAATGAGATGTAGTATAATACATTGATTTTTAATGTGAAAAAATGCTGATAATACATTTTAAAAATTCGTCTGCCTTTACCTCATAACCTCTGTGGTAAAACTTGGGAAAAATCCCATCAGCTGGATAAAGTCATATATCTGCTTCATGAGTCTTGGGTTAGTAGTTTTGCACAGAACTGGATTAGTGGGTTTTTTCCCTACCAGCTGCAATTAGTCATTATTTCCCTGGAGGGATGAGTCAGGTATTTTTTCTGAAAACATAGCTCTTTTAAGTGCAAAATTTTAAGATCATACAGACAAAAAATATTTTATGTTTTCTGTACCAACAGGTAAAAAACATATTAAGGAATACTCTCATGATTGTCATGATATGTGCTTGAATTCTAAAGAAGTTGTTGGCACTGGTCTTTGTGGGGACTTTGCATGCTTAGCAAACCCACTCCCAGGAGTCTGGGTGTGCAGCTCCTGATGTGGAAAAGCCCTAGCAGAATAAAAAGGTTTGGTGTGGGATGCATCTTCATTGCCCTTCCTCACTTCAGGAATTAGGAGGACTCCTTGTGGGCTCAGCCAGGGCTGATGGATGGTGGGAAGCAGCCTGTTCCCAAAACTGTTTGCTTTGGGCAGGATTTGGAGAAGCCCCTGTGGCACTGCTGAGTGCTCTCTGCTCACACGGGCACTTGGCTGGGCCGGCTCCTTTTGCAGCAGGGGCTGGGAGGAGGTGGGCATGGCACAGCCACCTCTGCTGGGGCCACCAGCACACACAGGGGCCGCGGCCCTGAGGCCCGTGGGAGAGATTTCATTGCTCTGCCCGTGTCAGATATCAGTGCACAACCTTGTGTTTAACATGAGTGCTAGGCTTCTGGACTTTATCTCTTAATGAGGCACAGGCTAGCCTTGGGGGACACGGAATCATCACATTTCCTGAGCGCTATCTTGCAGCCAGCAGCACTTACTATGGGGAAGGCATTGGCCAGGAGGCTGCAGAAGGTGACACTAGCTCTGGCCGCAGCAATCAAACACTAAAATGTCAGATACAACAAGTTTAGGTTTGTTTTGGTTCTGTTTGGTCGGATTGGATTTTGTTCCGATGTGATTGATTCATTGCCACCGCCTGCATCTCCATGATCATTTCTTCTGTGGAGCACGGCTTGCACCTACTTCAAGCATAATGCAAAATCTCATGTATGTTTTTCATACAGAAGTTTCATTTGTATTAAACATGGCAGGCCAGAGGGTATGCAGTATGTATCCTTGTTTCTCTTAGTAGACTGAAAAGAGAACTACAAAAGAAAAAAAAAGGGGGAAAAGGAAAAAAAAAAGAGAAAAAATTTTGAAAACCTGCTGGATATATAAAGGAAGAAGTCAAATTCCAAAACCTCACAGGAAGCCAAATTTTCCAGGCACAAGAGAAGTGACATTATCCAAACAAAACCATAACACAGCATGGAAATGTGATGAAGACTAAGGCTGGTATTTTCAGTAAAGCTATAGACATATATGTAAATACAATCAAATTGGGAACACATTCTAGGGATTAAAGAGATCTGTGTAGCACTAGAAGAAAGAAGCAGCAGATGTAACTGCTAACAACAAAAGAAGTGATTTCTGGCCAAAGCTCAAGATTTTCTTGCACCCAAGCCCATTGTTGCAAATGAATCTGGACATAGTAAATAATTTGTAGTGACTTGTAGATCCAACTTTTTGTTTTTATTCGCGAACTAGCTACCATTTACCAACATGCTGACTTTTACAAACGAGCTTCTTCAGAGCTGTTCAGCAAACATGTCATGCAGATGGATTCCATCTAGGCAGTGTCACTGCTCCCTTAAATTGAGCCACTGCAGTGGCTGTGAGATGGGGAGTGACCAACAAGCACTGATGACTGAATACAAGCAAAAAGATCTGTGTCCTGAACAGCAGAGTACCAGCTGGAGAGAGTCATGAACTCCCCTGAAGCTGATATTCAAGCTTTAAAGAGCTCCCAGGCACCATGATTCATAAACCTCTCTGGATGAAGGAGGGAAGTACATGGTGGGAAGGTACACTTAGTGGAGCAATGGTCTGGGAAACAAGAGCCTTCAGGACAATCCAAATCTGATTTCAATTTTGTGGTGTCTGTAGGGAGAGGTCTCTGGATATCTTAACAGTAGGTATTAAGCAAGCTATCAAAATTGGACTGTACAATTAGGAGATTTTACCAGGCCGAGATTGGCACTAAATAAGTCATCTCAATTTCCACCTATAGCTGGGAGCATCCTGAACACACAAGAGGAGTGCTCAGCCAAAATTAAACTGGAAATAAGACCCACCTTGAAAGCCTCTTACTTTTACTGGTCACCTGAAAAATATAAACATTATAACATTATTAATTTAACATTCCTGTCTGTGTGTTGTGCAGACCTGAATCCTGATGAGATAGGGAAGCCCATAGAAATGTTGTGTTCAGTTCACATATACTTCCCAGGTTTTCACAGCAAAGAATTCAGTTTGTCAACTTATAAGTAGATAAAGCAAATGCAGATGACAGGCCCTTACTGCCTGCAGCAAGAGGATCTTTGTCTCGTGTTGTTCAGTGATCCAGGGAAAGACAGAAATGGCTACCATGTGGTTCCAGTGGGAGACAAAGCAACAAGCATCTTCTGACCATTATTATTTTTAAGGCACTGGCGGCAGCAGATCTTCTAGATCTGGAAGGAAAGGAGCTATAAGGTGGTGACAAAGTGGAATTTCTCTGTTTCTCAAGAAGTTCCAAGCTAATGCTGTAACAGCAAAGCCATGTGCAGGGCCTGCCCTGTGCTGGGTGTCACTCTGGCAGCCTGGCCACTCGGTGCTGTCCCAGCCCTACGAGATCACCAGCGTGGGGAGCTGGGTGCAATAACCCATGGCTACCATCCCATGGCGCTGGGCAACCTCTCTGCTCTCCCTTGCTTGCTGTAAGCCACTGTGCCATCTCAGGCTGAGCCTACACCACAACCCCAAGCCCTCATCATCTTTTACATTGTGGACGGCAAAAGATTAAACACTGACAAAGTAAGACAATTCTCCCTTGCTTGCTGTAAGCCACTGTGCCATCTCAGGCTGAGCCTACACCACAACGCCAAGCCCTCATCATCTTTACATTGTGGATGGCAAAAGAATAAACACTGACAAAGTAAGACAAATTTTTCTATTTATTATTCAGACTGAATAATAAATTAACACACAACAGCTTTATTATTGCTGTTCTGTCAAACAAAATGGGAGCAGATAGAGAAACTTATATATAAATCTGCACTGTTTTTTTTAAAGTCTTAAAGTCTGTGTTCAAGCATTGCTGTTGATGACCTAGCATGCTAAACACTTTTTAATATCTTATTACAAAAGCTTTTCAGCCTGCTTTTAAAAAAATGAAAATCTGGTTTAATATAAGAGGCCTGTAAAATTGCCAACTATAAAAGAACATCATACTCACTCTTTATTTTTTTAAATTATTTGAAATGCTTCTGAATTCCCAACATACTTATTGAGATCCAAGGTTATGATCTAAGAGAAAAGATATGTTCATTTAATTAAAGTAGCCTTTTACATTTTTAAAAAAGTTATGTTTGAAACATTCATATTGCCATTTATGAGCTTTGGGAGTACCAGAGGCTCTGGGGAGTGCTAATGACATACAGATAGCCATGTGTTGCTCTCACCTTCGTTGTTTCCCTGGGACTGATTCTTTGCTGCTTGTGCCATGTGCAAAGCAGTAAAAATCTATGTCTGTTTTATGAAGCTTTCCAATCTTTGATTGCAAATCACTTAATGTTACGTTGCAGATGGGAAACGGAGGCACAAAGGGTGAGTTGATTTGTCCCATGGGTCAAACTGGAGACTAGTGGCAAAGGTTGGCTTGAGCTGTACCCTCTCTAGTGACCTGTGCTGGGTGTAAAAGCCTACCATCTGAAACTGCTGACTCCTCCACAACCCATTGCTACTGCAAAATGCAAAGGATGGAGAAACACGTTGGTTGGCTGGTTTCAGCATTTATACTGCATCAAAAAGAAAGTCAGCCCCAGTGCATAGTCACCACAATTAAAGGAGAGCAATAAGAGACCAACTGCTGTTTAGTAAGAGATCAGACTGGCAGTTTAATCTCAGTTTCAAATAGACAAGTGTCTTCAGAGCAACACTCTGGTCACACTCAGGGAACTGTATAAGTGCAGCCACAGCAGCAGCCAGCCACTGAGCCCCATCAGCATTGAGGGCTCTTCCCTGGAATTCCATTTGATACCTACTACCTCCTCAGAGTAAATGGAAAGCTGAATACAAAATCCTAAACTTCACAACAAAATGAAGAAATTAATCCCAAGGGATTTCTGGGTCTCACCAGATAAATGGTGAAACAGTTTGATTTTCTTCTCTGCCTCAAAAGTGAAACCATGCTGACCTCCCTCAGAGTCACAGATGTACTTACGAGGCCTAGCTCCGTGCCTAATTGCCAGAATTCTGGAATGATGGAGCCTATTTTTAAATAACTTCCCTTCCATCTTTGAAATCAAAGAGGGAGTATGTGATGTAAAGAACAGCCTAGGTTCAGATAAAGTTTTAAAACTTATAGGAAGGAAGTAAAGCACAAGTAAAGGAAGAGAAGAACGGTCCAGCAGCCAAGATAAGGCTCATAAATTCCGCAGGCTTAAGGGCAGAGGAGATGCCAGACTGTCATTCTTGCTCATACTCTGGGTCACTAAATTTTGCCCTATCAGGCTGCATTGAACTCAAACTGACTGTGGCATAACTGGGATCCCCATTTTATTTTGTCTCAGCCTCAGTGAAAAACTAGCTGAATCCTCATTGCGTTGAAAGAACACTTTCAGGAATGGGGATGGAAATACAGTGAAAGTAAACAAAAGACTTTCACTGTAACTGTCTTGCATGAGAAGTACATCAGGGTCAAAGCTGGAGGATCAAAAATTGTATCTATGGTGTCATGTTCTCTGGAGGCTTGACCCCAGAGAACATGACACCAGGGGTGTGACAGCTGGAGCAAACACATCCTCCCTACCAGTGCAGGGAGAGCAGCACACCTGGGCCATGCAGGCAGCATGGGTGCAGTGGATGCAGCTCCCATGCAGGGGGACCAAGGTGCAGGCTGTGGGCAGTGTGTGCACAACCACAGGCACAGAGCTGCCTTTGCTCCTCACACCTGAAATGCATCGCCACTCCCAGCAAGTGACAGTCTCCAAAAAGTCTGGCTTTGTAGCAGAATAATCTTTTTGTCTATGGGCGACCCCAAATTTCACATCTTCAAATTCCAGTTCTCTTTATGCTTCCATGGTCTGCTAAGACACAATGCTGAGAAGAAAAAGCAAAACCAAGGCAGAAGCCTTCCTCAACCCATTATTCCTCTCTGTGACTGTTATCGTTGCAACAGTTTGTAGGGAAAAAGCAAGGAACATATCAGATGGAGGCCAAACATCAAGGTTAGACTGAAAAGTTAGACAGCTTTTGACTGTAAACCGGTTTGCTTTCTCTCTGCAGGCTCTCTCCTTCTATTCTAAATACAGCACCTGGTGCAAGCCTGGCGTGCAGATGGCCCTGCCACGGTGCACATAGTATGCAGCCCTCCCAATCTGGCAGGCAGCTGTTTCACTTTCTTTTTGCCAGGCAGCCAGTTCAGGATTGTTTTTACTTTTCTTTCCCCCTTTCTGCTCCCTCTGTACTCAGCCTTACCCTCCGCGATGTAAATTGGAAGAGCAGATGTATAATCTGGGAAATTTTCCACATCCATCTTTTAAATAGGAAGGTGGATAAGCTAACTCAGCTCTTTAAGGCCCCATTTCGGAAAAAGCACTTTAGGCACATGCTTAAGTCCTGTTGATTTAGGAAAGGCAAAAAAGGCTAGTGATTTCATAGGTCTTAAACACATGCTTATGTGTCCTTCCTGAAGAGCAATATGCACCTGAACAGTGGCCCAATTATGCCAGTGCAGAAGGCACAAAAAAAGTGTTCACTGTAAAATACACAAGCCAAGTAATGTCCTAGTTTAGCTCTTTACAATGGTAACAGTTTCATTGACTTTTTGAGCTCAAAGAAATATGCTGACTCCGGAGTCTTGTTAGTTTTGAGGAGCTCAAAGTTATAAGAAGATATTTAAATCCTGGTCACCCCCAAATCCTTCAAACCTCTTCTATGCCAATAAACTCTTGCTACCCTTTTCACTCAATAAAACCTTGACAGCATTACTGAATCAGGCGCATTCATATTTTAAGAAGGAGAAAATGAAAGTAGCTAAAGATTCCTCACTAGGGATGCTTCCCACCAGATGGTGAGATGAAATCTTTTCCTCAGCTGTTGCAATACCACAGAGCTATGTGGAACAGCACACAAAATTTCACTGGTCAGTCAGCTGGGCTTGGAAATGGGCAGCAAACTGGCCTGAGCTGCTTCCTGGGAGGACTGAGTGAGCATGCAAAGCAATGGTGGTCCTCTCCTACATATTTTTGCACATTGATTTCCCTCCCTGCCAGCCCCTGCATACAGCCTTACAATTCACCCCCAACAAATTTATTCTCATTGTTCCTCTGCACTAACAGAGGAGGAGACCGTTTTTCTCTGGGGGACACCCTGAGGGGCTGGGCTCACCTTTCTGCCCCTAGCTATTTCTGCTCACAACTTCTCATCCTGTTATCAGGAGCACCTTGCAGGCTGCCCTGTCTGGAAACACCTTTCAGTGCCCCACTGTGAATGCAGGGTGGGAAAAGTGCCCCAGCCCAGAGCCTCTCACCACGGCCCCCCCAGCCCCCACTGGCTGTCTCCTTTGGTCTGCTGCCCTCTGAGCTCCAAGGCCAGCTCTGGTGGCGCAGGGGGAGCCCTGCATATGCACCAGCTGCCCTTAGTGAAACAGGCAGAAATCTCACCTGGGTATTCCTGATGTGGTCTCCCCAAATGCCTGGCAAACAAAGCAAAGAAGTGAAGCAGAGCTGGTTCCTGTGAAGCACAGGTAACTCCTGAGCAATCACCACTGCCATGTTCAGGGTCCACTCTCCAGGGAAGCAGACTTCTGGTCTTCATGAGAGTTGTGCCACAGATCAATAAGTACAGAGATACAAGTAAAGACTTTTTGTCAGAAGGCTGTTGGCTCATGATTTCTGCCAAGAGTTTGCTGTGCAGGTTTCTGTTTGACTTTTGCTTGTTTTATACTGTCTTTCTGGAAGATGTGAGGAAAGCGGAGAGCCAAGGCTCTCCTGCACAGTCCTGATGCAATGAATCCAGGTATCACTAGACACAAGTCAAACCAAGATAGGAAGAAGAAATTTGGCTGGAGAAATTAGTTCAGAGGCAGTTTTACTTTGTTTCTTTCCCTTAATCATAGTCTGTGGCAGATTATTAGAGATCATCTTTCACTGCAGCTGCCTATATTGTACTTGACCTACGTAGTAAGAATTTGGTCCCCAAGCTTGGAAGTTAGGAACCCTTGCCTAGCTCTGATTTCTCTTAAACAATTTTAATTAAACAAGGAAAGAAAAAAAGTGAACTGACAGTTATGAATAATGAAGTGGAAATGGGTTATGAATACAATAAGAACTAATTAAACCGTGACGGTAGGAACACGCTGATTTTTTTTCTGTCAGACTTTTAAATGAAATACATGTGCATTTAGGAGGGATTTAAATCTGCTACACACACTTTCCTTTACAGCACAACTCATGACAGCTGTTAGTCACATCACTTAATGCACTACTGCATCAGGCTTCAGACACCAGTGAGCAGTGCAGGATAGGAGCCTGTATGGGAGACCATAGGAAATTATGCTGGAGAAGTTTTACCTTCTGTCAGAGATGTGCTTGCACACGTGTACACTGAACCTGTGGCACAGCAAGCACCATAAAGCCAAATCATTCCCAAATGCTAAGATGCTTCAGCCTGTTCTAATAAAAATATCAGTATTTCCCTAGCATGTTACTACTGAAGATGTGCAAATAACAATAGCAATATATTGCACCGCAACAAAAATGAAATCACCGGCAAGGGACCATCCCACAGACCACCTGCAGATTATATATCATTTCTTTTCAGAAAAGTTGGAGCAGAGGGGAAAGGGGATTATTTTATTCCACAGAAACTGATGGCAGCAAGCTGAAAGTGATACAGGAAATATTCATTCCTCATTCCCAAAGGGAGGAACAAGGGCCAGCTCAGAAAATTAAAAGGCTTTACTGAAGATTTTCCTGGAAGAATTCCTCCACAGGCTCCTTAGTGCTGGTTTTGAGGCAAAGAACAGTAGGAGCACTGAAAGAAGTGACCGAGACAGTAGCTGACCAAGTAGCCTCTGCCTCCCTTTACCCAGCACTGTGAATTCCATCCTGTGTGAATCTGCACTCATAGACTCCCACTCACGTGTACATGGATGGCTGAGCATCACCAAAATATCCCTGAGGACTGGCTGCCTGCCTCCAAGCTTGAGACTGACTCCAGACTTCCCAGAATTTTCAAAGCATCCCTGCAATCCCCTCAGCCTGTGCTTGCTGCTTGTCCACACTGTGTTCGAGTTTATCGTCTCCAGCAGAAAATGTCACTGAGCTAGAAGGTCTGGTAACACCCAAAGAAACCACCTTTTCCCAATTGTCTTATGGAGAGGATTGTGTGATGTGGTTGCTGTGGAGACTGTCAGAGGCTAGCAGTATATCTGAGAAGGAATCACTTCATACATTCTTTGCTTCTTACACATTTCCCTAAATAAGTGCCAAGGACACGGCAGGCAGAGGTAGGGGGATCTGTGACCTGAGCCACCACCATGAGAGCAGTGGGCTGCACCTGATCCCTGGGAAATGCCTTTGAGCCTGTGCTCCAATTTTCTCCCTGTACCTTTGCTCGGAGGGACTCACATCCAAGAAGAAATCTTGGAAGGCTTTTTGATAACTTGCATTCAGAGTGCCATAAAATAATTTGGCCCATCTATGCAAAAAATGTCTTTTTCCACAAAATGGAAGGGCTGTATTTTCATGGAGCTTACTTGTGGACAGAAAGTCTCATTTATGAACCTACTACATGCAGTGAAAATGTGCCCTTTTTGTGAATAAAGCTCCAACTGTCTGCTAACAGTGCTAACACACTGACATCATTCTGCAAACATTTTCACGTAATACAGTCTCTGACAAGCTTTGTTTCCACTCGGGTCAAATTACTTGGAAAAATCACACTTTTCCCATTAAAGAATCATTTTCTCTTTAAGCAGTTTCCAGTGTACTCCACCCCACCAACTTCCAGTTGGAGCTGGCTGACTTTTCTTGGGCCAGCCCAATGGCCAGAGCCCACGCAGTTCTCCCTGCCAGGTCAGGTGGGAGCCAGGCAGATGTGCTCCATTCAAGTATTAATCAAGATTACAATTGCTTAAGCAATTTCAACTCCACCACAGTCTCCAGCCAACAGAGGTTAGAAAGCTCTGCACCTTGGTGAACAAGTAATTTGTGGAGACTTACGAAGCCACACTTTCATTCCCTACATTTACACAGATATTTAAAGTCAGGTGAGCCTTGCAAAAGGGTTATTTGAACCAGTAAAAGCATCTTAAGCTACCAAGTAAGGCCCATCTTTGCTGGTACTCACTAGGTACTTCATATTTTCTAAAAGCACAAACCAATTTCACAGAGACCAGTTTATGACACAAATTGAGAGGAGCAATTTTGCCTAGAGTAGAAAGTTGTCACAAATATAAGTGGACTGGCAGTGGAGGCTTGATGTGTGTTTTGAAGATGAAGAGTTAAGCTAACTTGTTGCCATGTAAATTATCCTTTGGCATATTTTCAGAAAGAGTGAAAGCTCTTTTTTGTGGCTGAGTGTTGAACTGCACACACTAGGCTGCAAAATGGAGCTGCAGGAAAAAATCAGCTTATTTCTGTGTATGTCTACTTGAGAGTAACTAGAAAGTCAGAGCTGGAAATCAAGTTCATTTCTCATTTTCACCAAGTCTATCCAAATTTTGGGAAGGCAACTTGACCAAAAATATCTCTGCCTAAAAAATTCTGTGAGTAAGAAATCAGTCCTTGTATATTATCTTCTCTGCAGGAAAAAAAACTTGGTTTCAAAAATTTTGGCTTGATTATTTTCAGTGTAGCTGATGACCTCTGCATCACTTCCTCTATGAAATTTTCAAATTTTCACTCTGACACCTTTATACTTGACTCGCTTCCTGAATTACTTAATAATGCTAAAGCCTTTTGTAAATGAAAAGGCAAAGTTCAAGCATTGTCCACAAGAAAATGTGTGTCTTTCAAAAACCTGTAGACACTTCAGTCTCTACAAAGATAAATTTTGCTCCTAGAAATAATTTGCTTCTATTAGCTGTTTTAATTGGAAAGATTTTTTTAAAACACCAAAATGCAATACATATTTTCATAGGTTCTTCGCCAGCTTAAAATTTTTTTTATTACTTTTGTAGAAAGCAGGTAATTTTGCTATCCCTACTCTACAGATGGGAAAATGCAGCACAGATACTGTGAAGTGGTCATGCACTGGACAGATGGTGAGGCAGGGAGAGAACTCATGCCTTCAGAAGCTCAGTACAATGCTCAACATAAACTGAGCAAAGTTGTTCTGCCCAATATTTTTATAGGTGTGAAGACAATGTGAATGGAGTTGAGATCCCTTATAAAGTAATTTCTGTAGTCCATGCATCCTATGCAGTGGGAAGAAACATCAATTCAGTATAAAATTCTTCAAGCAGGAAAAATTGCACTGTAGTAAGAACTGTACACAATGCAAACAAATGTGGTTTGGTTTTTTTTTTACTTTGTCTCCATTCCTTTCTGCACATTATTTGTATTTGCATTGCTACTCGTATATCATTCTACTAAATATCCTTTGGGTGAATAAGTATGTACTTTCTCTGTTTGTTTTTGTTACCAATGTTTAGAAGTTAGAATGTGCTCCTTTATCTAAAAAAAAAATAATATTATCAGGTTGCTTCTATGCAAGGGTTGTTACTATGCAAAAATATTTTTAATTTCAATAAAAATTGTCTATGAAGATGAATGGAATGATTGCTTCATAGACATATAACTTACTTTCCTTAAGGAAAAACAGAAGTCACACAGCAGAGATGAATGACATAGATACTCTATAGAAGCACAGAGGAAAGAAACAGAACCGGCCTTTATTTATTTGTAATGAAAAAATCAATACATTGTTCTAAATTATTTGGGTTACACTGATGAAGGCAGGTAGGAAGAGAAGAAAGAGAGGTGGGAGAGAAGAAGGGAGGAAAATGGGAAGGGAGGAAAAAGGGAAGGAGGAAGGAAGAAAAAGGGAGGAAGGGAAGGAGGGAAGAGTTTAATGTTAGCCACTAAATCTGATCAAGGGACTGGCTTTCTAGGATGCACAGCAGAGATCTAAGGAGACATGAGGAATGTGACTTTGCTGTGGTGTTAAATGGCTTCCAGAGCTGACCCTTGTCAAGCAACCACAAGCATGGGCAGAGCCGGCGTGCAGCTTCCTGCACACATCTATGGAAACAGGCGGTGAGAACTCTGTGTTTGAAGTGGAAACTTCCTTTGGGCTGTCTAGCTGCCTTGTCATTGATGGGCATTTGATCTTGCATTTTCAGCCTATAGCCAGGCTTGCACTGAATCACATTGCTTTGCAGGCAATCACAGATACTCACATGGTGCTTTGCTAGCACATATTGGGAAGTCTTTAGTTAAACAGCCCTGTTTAATCTGGAGCCCTGTTTAAACTTCAGGATTAAATTGCCCACGGATTCCATGCCCCTCAGTGTTATCATAAGCATTTATGTTCAGCACAGCAAGACAGGGGGAAAAAAAGCATATACAGATATAAGGTAATCAGTTAAGGATCCTTCCTCTTTGGATGTAAATCTCTGTCATCCATTTGTTTGAGTCCTTTTGAGAGAAATTTACCAATAGAAGTGCATATTTCTTTCAAATTGCTCTAAAGATACTCTAAAAGGATAATTCAGATTCAGAAATTTACATTATAGATATCTATAACTGAATCAGTCTTAACAGAGGTAGCAAAGCTTGTGCTGATAATATCCTTTCTTGACTTAGCTGAGGAGATGTTAGTTAATGCCTTGAAGATCCTGGCTCCTTAAGCTTACCCTCAGCATGCTTGGCATCCCCTGGCAGCAGTGAGTTCAGCTCAGAAATTCAGAAGCATTTGCAGCAGCTTGTTTTTTCCAAATGTCCTGGTCTGAGCACATGGTCTGGAAGTGGGGAATAGTCTGGTCTACCTGCAGCCTGACAGGGCCCACTCTCTTACAAGGATCCCAAAACACCAGGCTAATGGGACAGTCACCCAACTCTCAGCTAAAACCTGGCTGTTCTGCAGTTTGGGACACCAAACCTCTGCCCAAAGTGACAGAAGTGTGCTGGCATCATCAGTCTGGTGGTAACCAAGGGGAAAGTCAGGTTCCTATCCACAAAATAAATCCATACGCATGGTCACGGGGAAGGGATCAGTTTCCTCTCTTCTTCAACCCACAGCTGGATTAAAAATTAAGCTCCCATTTGCCTTTTCTCCCCACTCCTCCTTGATGTGCTTGACATGCTTGCCTGCCCCACCTTCTCTGGCTTGGGTTCCTTGCCAAAGGCAGGACGGGCATTGGGGCACCGAGCAGCAGCAATGACTGGGATGGCTCCTCCTCCCTGCCTGCCTGAGCTCCATAGCAGGGTGAGAATCAGGGGCTAAAATAGGAGTCCTAGCCTGGGCCATTGTCTGAGCCAAAAACAAGCCAACACAAAATATCTCTGGGGCATATATTTCCACATGCTGCTGACACCCCTAGAGGATTTGAACCCTGGAGATGCAGCAAAGCTCCAAGAGCCACAGCCTGTCCTTTGGCTGGCTGGGCTTGGCAGCAGCCCTGCAGGGCCACACTTGCACAGGTGTGCTACCCAGCCGCAGAAATGTTTGGTTAGCTCAGTACTCTGCCAACTTTTGCTTTCTGACCCAGTTCCATCTTCCAGCAGAGACAGGTACAGCACCTTTTCTGCTCTCATGTGACATAACTTATGGGTGCTCTTGTGTATCACTCTCTCACCTGCTGTTGAGGGTACCAAAAAGCCTGTTCTTAGCCCTACACCAAAATCTCCCGGCAATGCTCACAGACTGGCTGGTGCATTTGGGTCACAGACATTTTTCACCTACATCACTGCAGGACATGACACAAAATCCCCTGGGGTGTGTCAGGCTCAGGTGGTCCGCTTCTAGTGAGGCTGCACCCCAAATTCACTCAGTTCAGTCAGCCCCAGATTGTACTGTGCTCAGGAATATGAGTCTTGCCTGAGTGTGCCCTCAGTAGACACCAGAGTTAAAGGCATCCTCTCACCTCTCTACTACAACCCTTCCGATATTTTAAGGAGAAACAGAAATCCTTTCTTGGTAAAGAGCCCCAAAAAGGTGTGCAACATGATACAGTCCCATGTGAGCAGGATTTCCTGCCTGACATCTGAACATTGCTTAAGAATTATTTAGTCTATTTTTCCTTCTAGCATGTAACATGAAGTTTTCCATTTGTTACTACTTACAAACAAGTATCATGACTAATTTGACAAATAACTCCAGACCGAATACCTCTGCTGGAATTTTTTTTTTTAAAGCCTGCATCATTCTGGACTAGTTGTTGGAGAAGGAGAAACAACCTCCTTGACAACAGATAGAAAGGAGCTCTTAGTTCTCATTAGGAATTAAATAGATTTCTTCTATACCTGTATCATGGTTTAATCCTGGCTGGCAACACAGCCACTTGCCCACTCTCACCCCTGCTGGAATGGGGGAGAGGTGAGAAGAATAAAAGTGAGAAAACATTTTTGGTTTCTGTGGGTTGAGATAAAGACAGTTTAATAAATAAAGCAAAAGCTGTGCTGACAAGCAGAGCCACAAAAGGAATTTATTCACTCCTTCCCATGGGCAGGCAGGTGTTCAGCTCTGTCCAGCAAAGCCGGGGCCCATCACAAGAAACAGTGGTTTGGGAAGACAAATGCAGTCACTGCAAATGTCCCTCCCTTCCTCCTTCTTTCCAGAGCTTTGTCTGCTGAGACACTGCATGGTCTGGAATATTCTTTGGTCAGTGGGGATCAGCTGTCCTGGCTGTGTCCCCTCCCATGTCCTTGTGCACCCCCAACCTCCTCATTGTCACGGTGGGCTGAGGAGCAGAAAAGGCCTTGACTGTGCAAGCCCTGCTCAACAATAACTAAAACATTGCTGTGTTATCAATACACCCGGAAAAATCCAAAACATAGCCCTGTACTAGCTACTATGAAGAAAGTTAACTCTGTCCCAGCCAAAACCAGCACAACCTGTGCCCCCCGTATTGGTTATATACATGGATGAAATTTTGTCCCCACAAATCACAGAGATCAGTGGGAATTCTAGTTGCCAAAGTGAAAACGTTGAGAATCAACCCAAGGTGAAAATTATGTTTTTTCAGGGGAATTATAAATTATCAATGGAAGAAAGCAAGCCTGAGATTTGTCTTTGAACAGAGACTTTCCTGAAGAAAATTCTCTTAATTTTCCTTTAACTATGTATATCAATAATGAATACAAGACTAGCAGTGTAGTCCCATGATACTGAATAAATTACTACCCACTGGATCATAAATCAAGTGTTTGCATAATTTGGCTATTTACAAATCAAGTCTCAGTCCAGAAACCGCTTTTTCCCAATGCAGTCATTGTAGTTAAGCGAATACTTGGAAAACACACAAGATCTCATCTATTTATCAGTTTCTTTTCAAACAGCTGTTCATATCTGTAGTAAAAGGGAAGATGCAAAATGTTCTTGGACTGCATTCAAAATATGAAAATTATCATAGTAACAGTGGGAACAACAAAAACCTCATGAAGGGGATCCAGCTTTCTTTTCACTGGCTCTCAGGACACAGATGCCATTGAAATGGAGCCTCCCTGGAGGATGTTTTGGTAGCACAAAACCAGAGCACCTTTTCCTGGACAGGGGATGTCTGCATATGGAGGAGCCGGCACATCTGATGGCTTGTGCCCAGCTCTGTCCTCACCTCCAAAAAACAGTCCAGCAAGTTGCTCTCCACTTCTGGAAGGGCACCAGTAACATATGCTGCTTCCCTCAAATGCTAGTTTAATGAAGGGTTTTGCTGCTAGAAAAAAGTGTGCTGAGGGATTTATGGAAAATTGGGCCAGGACTTACTCCAAAGCCAGCACTGACCTGAACTCCCTCAGATGTACCTGTCAGAGGACAGGGGGTGACTCCATAGAGTTTCTATCATTCTTTACACTCTGCACAGGAGTTTCACTCTGCTCAGATAACCAATTATGGGCCAGAGTCTGTTCAAAGTGGGCGTGCACCCCACAACCAGAGTGTTGCAGTATGCTGCTATTCTACTCGTGTAAATGGCAGGGTAAGGACCAAAGCAAAGTGAGCTTGCTTGGAAGCCATGCCTCCGAGCTCATTCCAAACAGATATGTGGAACCATAATATTGTACTTAGAAATACATTTGAGTTTCCGTGGTCATTTTTAGATGCAATAAACTAATGAGAGCCATGAAAGCTGGAATCAGCCACTGTTCTCATTTCCAAGATAAACATCTCAAAATACATTATGAACAAAATAAAGCAGACCAAGTTGCTAGTAAGGTTTCCAAGTGTAGGTGGCTTGTTTTGAAGTTCCATTAATGTTTTTAAATTTGTTTTGGTGCCAGCCTGCAAAGCAAAAATATTCCAAGAGATAACATAAAGGTACATAGTCAAAGGAAGAATAAACCTATTATTCATCTACTGTGAGGCATTTGGCCACAATGAAGTAAGAGATGGAGAATGGAAAGTTGTTGACGTGTCCGGAAGATGGAGATTATTTTGTGGAACAGAGCACAAAGTTTAGTGCTATCTATAAAAAAAAAGAGAAAAGATTGCTGGGTTGTGGGAGAAGGAAACCAGCTACCCAGAAGACAGAGGAAGCCCCACAGTCACAGCAATGTCATCCTGGGTTAATTTATCCAAGTTAACCCGTGTGCAGCCATGCCCTTGGGCAGGATACACAAGTTATTTACTTCTCACACCTGCAAACCACTTTCCATCACCTCTGGAACCACAATAAAACCTCCAGTAAAAAAAAAAAAAAAAAAAAAAAAAAAAAAAAGAACAACTACAACTATAAGATACTAGAGAATGAGAATTTTTAAAAATTCTAGTCATCAGCAGGTTATCTTCAACTTCCAGGGCAGCCTAGGAAGTGACCCATAACATGCACTAACATGCGAGTTAGCAATCCATTAAAAATCTAACTGGAGGAGGAAAAAGAACTGCAAAGCCAAGGCTCAAAATGAAAACTGTGAACATATTATAGGAGTCCCATTGAGAAATATACAGCATTGCTCCTGGGAGAAGAGCAGCAGCCACTACTTGAATAAAACAGCTACTATTTGCAATTCTTATATATCATATTTTCTTTAATTTTATTTCATTTTAAGAATAAATAATTTATCTACTTAACAAGGAATTTAAATCTAGGATTGATGGATTATTGACTGATATTTTATAATCTTGCACAAAAATAAAGGCAAATAAATGTCCATCTCTTTGGAATCCAACGAGGGCAAAAACATAAAAAAGGGAAACTTCAAATTTTGTTGAATCTTGTTTTTCCCAATTTATATATATATAATATGTATGTATATATGTATATAAAATGAATTACATATATGTATGCTTTGTCTATAGCTAAGTCAGCATACTTTATAGCAACATTTAAGAAAGGACTTGTATTCATTAAACTTCTTTCTAATTGTATTGTTATTAAAAGCCATGTTCAATAATTGTATCAGTCCTGCGTGAGTGTCTCACTGCAAAACACACTCTATTCCTCTGGCTCATGTATAGTACCAGACCCAATAGACTTACAAATTAAATAATAGCTAATAAGATTTGTCCAAATCTGATTTTGCTGTCCTTTTTTCTGATAGTGCTGATCTCCAACAGCAGAACAGTGTTACAGCTGAAGATCTGTAGGTGAGAACATACTCTCAGTGTTTGCTGGGGGACCACACCTCCAGTCCCTCCAGAGGTGTTAGCTGGCTCTTGCTGCCTGCTGGGAACAGCCAGATTGCCAAAGGAATCCCTCCACCCAGAGATCCTGCAGCGAATACCTGGAGGAAAACAAAAGCAGGGTTCAAGAAGTGGTGTGAATGTCCGACACTTATGCCGAAATGAGTCTGTGCAAACTTTTCTGATGATAACAAGTCTCAAGCTTTGGCCTGCTATAATGAAGCTGAAGACTCGCTGGCTGAAGGCCTGTGCTCTCAGGGAAGCAAAGAGCATTCCAGGGCAGGTACATAGCCTCCCATGAGGTGTACTGCACCACTGAGCCCAGCTCTCCACAGACCTTCCTTCCCCAAAATGTAGTTCAAGGAGATTGCTTCAGCTGCGCCGACAGTGATTCGACGCATACATCTACAATCACTGAGCATCAGGTGTTAGAAAGAGTTCTAATTTTTGAAATAGTTAGTGATTAACACAGTGTTGATCAATAAAACTGCTATATTAACACAACATTTGGCCGCTATCTGACTCATTCGGCCATAACCCCTCACCTGTGTCTCAGGACTGTGCAGTGGATCAAGTTCCAATCCATGCTTTTCTGCTGAACCCTTACTGCCTGAGCCATTTGCCATTCTGAGAAGCAGGTCTAAGAGGCTTGTTTTACAGACATGTTGGAAAGGACAACAGCAGGAGAAGGGACAGCAGGATTTTCAGAGGTTGTTGTAACAGAGCTGAGAAAGCATATGAAAGGGACCAAAGGTGGCACTTAAAATTTAGAGTAATCCCTCTGCCCTCCAGTGCCCTGAATGGATCTGCATTTGTTTGTCCAGAATGCCTACCAAACAGGTGTCTGAGTTTGTTATACATTATATTATTGCAATAGTATTACTGATGTTAAAATTATCAGCAAAGTGAATGTTAATTTCCAAGAAAATTTTTTGAGGTGGATGAGTTTCTGATTTCCAGTGCATTGTGCTATGAATCCCAATACCTAGGTGAGTTATTGCTGGTTTACACCAGACTAACAGAGCAGATTTTGGTCTGAACATAGCCTGATGAGCAGTAATCACATCCTTCTGCTCCCATACCACAGGCCTCATCACTCCAGCTAAAGGAAAATTTTCATTCGTTTTGATTAATGTACGATTCTTGTTCAGGACTAATTTAGACCATGCAATGCTGAGAAGGTTTTAACCCGACCTTTCAAACACACCTGGGGGAGGCCTTTTGGAGAGCAGCAATTTATTTTATCTGCAGTTACCACAATTGCTATTTTGTAGAAATTTTGTGTCCTCTCACAGTTGAACAGAAAATAAGCATTGGAAAAATGAGGTTTTAGAGGTATTTGCTGTTGAAATAGCTCAACATTTCAAGTTCCCTACTTGTATAGTTTATATTTGTCATGCATGTGTGTTTTAGCATGCAAGGAATTATATTTCAAACCTGAAGCAGCACACATTTATCTCCAATAATCATCAATCTTTGGTAAACTCAAATCTGAACTTCTGTCTCATTAAAAAAAGGTTGAACCCAGGTGGGGTTTTGCCTGGTTTTATGTTTCATTGTAAAAACATTGCATGCCCATACTCAGATATACTCAATGAACCAGCCTTGAGCAGGCAAGGCTTTTTTCTAGTGGTCAGGAAAATAAGGTTCTGCTCAGCAGGGATGACAACTGCACTGGTTTCTTTCCTTCTTTAAAATGCTTATCTTAAAAAACATTAAGGCTATCACTATTTATTGTCAAAAATAGAACTTTTTACTTATCCTAGAAGTAAAGCATCAGAAGATATTGTGGCTTCTAAGCTGATATTTGGCTTATGGGTTTTCTCCATCATTTTCTAGATCAAACTTCCAGCTTATAGGCAGGATTTGAGTGCTTGAATCCTCTGATCTGCATCTGATATCTCTGGGTGGACACAGCAGAAGCTCTGCAGCATAACTGCATTTTCAAAATTCTCTCAGGGTCAGGGTTTTACTGTTTGCCTCTGGTACCCTCAGATTCTTCCTAATAAAAATTGTGAGGAATACAGTCTGGCACAAATTATAACATTAACACCCTCCCAAGATATGGATATTTGATTTTTCTTACTTCTGTACAAGAAATAATATTTTAGTTTTTTTGGTTTGCATGCAAAAGCTGGGATTTTAACATTACTATTATTATTGTTATTTGAAAGGCTAAAGAAGAGAATTTTCAAAACATTTTAGGATGTTGGGGCAAATACTTTCTTTAATTAATCCAGCTCATTCAGATTGGTGAAAGATGTTTAAACCAAAGTGGAATATTTGATGGGCTTTGGAATAATGGTCAAATCATGGAATCCCTCTTCAGTACCAGGTTAGGAGCAAGTTAGAGCAGCAAAATCTGCTTTTGCATTTCAAACACACCAGAAGGCATTCACACCATACCACTGAAAAAGCAGAAGGATCTATGAAGAGTAAGGCTGCATCCTGTGCCTTATATGCCTTTTCATAAGGTAGTCCATAAGGGAGAAGGAAAAAAGAACAAGAGGTTTTAAGCCTTCTTATGGTTTTTAATGGGGATTTTCACTGACACAAAAGTGGAATTTGTCTTCAGCAAAGGGTATAACACTGTCATCTACCTTCTGAGAATGAAGAAGAGAGATAAATAGCTCTTTACTGAAGAGTTTTCCATAAGAATAATTACTCAAGACCAAGCTCTCTTGCAGGATTGACTTTTGCAATGCTTTCTGGTCTGTGGTATAGCTGTACCCCATCTGTAGCACAGGCCAGTCCATGGAATACAGAAAATTTGGTTCTAAATAAGGGCATTATTCAATTAGCTACGAGTTATCAGTGTGACATTAATGCCAGTACTGATGTAAACCTGACATCCCAGAAAAATACATTTTAGTCCTGTTCAGGTTTAAAAAGGTGCTTTCTGGGACTTGTTTTCTGACTGGTTCCTGAGTCTGTGGTACACAACTTTTACTCATGAAGAGCAAGATGCCATTCATGGAGTATCTGATCCATTGGCCCAGTAGTAAGTTTCCTTTGAAAATACTATGTTTGTAACAATTATAAAGATTTCATTCTCTGACATTTTAGCAGGGGTCCAGCTGCAGCTGTGGTAAACTGATCATTGCTATTGTTCTGCTCATTGTGCTCGGCCTGTACAGTAGTGAAGTTATGCACAGAAGACACTTCCAACATTTCCCTCTGTACTTTAATGTTAAAATTAGATAATTGCAGGTAATGTCAACATAAAGATGCATTAATAACCCCTGTCTAAAAAAGCATTTACCAAAATGCTTTATACTATGACAGTCCAACTTAAAATTAGAGGATTTAACAACAGAACACCAATCTACCAAGGCAATTCTTATCTGTTCTGTTACTTACATTGACACTTACTTCCTTTCCTGTTGCCTTAAGAAAAAAACCTCTTATTTTCTCCAAAACTACGTGTGCTCCACCAAAAACACCCCAAACTCTCACTGCAATGGAGTAGTAGCAGCCAGAAAAGCCCTATAGACCAAATTTGAGCTTTGTACCTCATTAGTGGGAATTATGAATGGGACCAAGAAGTCCCATATGAATGAATGGCCTGAGTGATCTCTCCACTGTTCTGCCCACCAGCTCATAAACGTGCAACCCAGTTGCCATAGTGCAGAAATCCAGTGTTAGCACATGGGCCTTATTTATGTGCACTGAGGCCTGGGGTGGCGTAAGAAAAGAAGACAGGTTCTTCACTCAGATCACCAATGGCACTTTCTGCTTGATCACCCTGAGTGGCAGCACAGTAGCCCAGTCTCTTAAGAGCAGAAAACTCAGGGTGCTCCTGTTCTGCACCCTGAGAGGGTCTGAGCTCCTTTACACTGACATCCTCGGTGAGGCAGCTGAGTGGTTCCACAACTGCTTCACAGGTAGCACCAAGCTGGCACCTCAGAAGGCAAAGAGTAAAAAGAGAAATCTGGCTGATATTTCAATTTCATCAGACATCGACAGCACTGATCCTGGATAAAAAATAAATCTATGCTTCACAACTCCTCATAACAAGACAACAGAAATACAAATATGCCATAATTGTACATACCCAGAGCACATGGAAATTTTGTGATAGTAGCAGATGATAGAACTGACTCATCATGAAGAAATAATTCTGCATCCACCATCCGAAGTTCTTATAAAGCTTCCAGTGTGCAAAAGTGTCACCATTTTCTATAGCTTTAGGACAAACTTACCTTCTATTTAATTTTAAATTTCTGTCTTTTAGACTATTTACCAAAGAAAAATATTTGAAACTTGTGTGGCTGATAATAGTCTTTGGCTCAGGTTTTTTGGCCATTGTTACTGACTTCCAGGACTGACTGCTGAAATCTGGTTTGAGGAGAGGAAAGAAAAGAGGAGACAAAACACTGCAAAAAGCCTGGCAGGCATAAATTTTGCTTTCCAGAATGTCTGTGCTTGCAATCAGCAGCCTAAAAAGTTCTGCTATGATCATCAAGAGATGATGTCTATCAATCAGTCTTTAAACACTGCCCATTAGGTTCTCTTGCTGAGGATGTAACTGAATCTACAATTCCCTGAAGGCTGTTTTTAGTCCATTTTACAGCCAAAGGAGAAATAAGGGAAGTTCTTTTGCTTTCCAATACATTAAATGGTGGGGATCAAAGAGATTAGTATCATGGCCTAAAAAGTTATTTTTTAGAGCTATAATAGAATCTATACTGCTACTTTTTTTCCCCCCCATAGAATAGTTTAAGACATAAATCAAGTTACATAGTATTGATCGTAGAATAGATTTGCAGATGTCACCCTTCAGTATAAAGACTCGATTTCTAAGTGTTTTATTTTCTGGTACTGTAGGATTTTATACATTCATGCGAAATGCATTATATTATTCTCTGAGTTTAGATTTTTTCCAGATGACAGGTGTTACTTTTATGATGCCCTGAATGGAATGACAGAGTAAACTGCCCTGATTTATACTCCATTACAACCAGTGATACTGCTGTCACGACTGCTGCTCTTTCTCATTACACAAAGTCACACACTCCCTGGCCTAGCAATGAAATAAGCTGCAGCATTCCCAAATGCCAGCAACAGGAGTTGATTCCCATCGTGTGTCTTGTTCATTCACCCTGGGAACTTTTCCTTTTCAGACCTCGGTCCATAGCTCCTCTTACGGATGGTTTCCATTCCATTGCCTTATCTGGGGTACACACGGTATCTCATTCTTCATTTTAGATGTACTGTTTGGAGACAAGCACCAAAACAATAAATCATGGGGCTAGGTTATTTTTAGGCCACATTTTCGAATCAACATTGAGACTTTTTCTGAAGAACCTGCACAAGGAACTTATTGTGTGCATACACAAATAAATGACACAATTCAATGGTTTAATACTATCTGCCAAGTTAAACTACTGCAGAGCAGCTGTGTACATTTAAAATGATCCCTGGCACTTCTGAAGAGTTCATAAATCAGCAGCAACATACTTTCTTCCAATTAAGAGAGTTAAAGGAAAAAATCAGAAATTAATGTGTCTAGGACATAAATGACATCTCTATACACTTGTGAATGTGAAGAAAAAAAAAAGAAGAAAGCACTTCTCTTTACATTACTGGGATTATAATAATTTTTAAATGCCCATTTTTCTAAGTGTTTCAGTTGTTGTCAGAAGCATTGTTTTAAAGAGGCTTGCTTGAAGCAAACCAGTGACATTAACCCAAATCTATTGAAGAAATGAATGACAGTCATCAGGCAAGCCACAGAAGGACTATACCAATGCCTCAAACTGAGGCTCCTTCCAATGACAATAACATGAGAAATACACCCTATATGGGCAGTCACAAGTCATCTTTTAGAACTCTTTCTGAAAACAATTATTAAAATACTACTTATTGCTCTAAAGAGTCATGGTCTAGTTTCACTATCTAAACTTTCCTGACAATCTGCTGGCATCATTTGAATGTCCAGAGTTGAAGGGGAGCCATATGAGGAGCAGCTGAGGTCACTTGGTCTGTTCAGCCTGGAGAAAAGGAGACTGAGTTACAACTGTAGTTACAACTCCTTGTGAGAGGAAGAGGAGGGGCAGGCACTGATCTCTTCTCTGTGGTGACAGTGACAGGATCCAAGGGAATTACCTGAAGTTGTGTCGGGGAGATTTTGGTTGAATATCAGGAAAAGATTCCTCATCCAGAGGGTGGTTGGGCACTTGGAAGAGGCCCCAGGGAAGAGGTCACAGCACCAGCCTGACAGAGTTCAAGATGTGTTGGGACAAAATTCTTGGGCATGTGGTGTGACTGTTGGGGCTGTTTTGTGCAGGGCCAGGAGATGGATTCCATGACCCTTGCGAGTCCCTTCCCCCTCAGGATACTCTGTGATTCTGTGGTCAAGAACAACCACCACACAATTGCTCAGTGACTGTGCCATTATTGGCTCTTGTGCTGTGCTGCAGCAAACGCTGTAGAAATGCAAAGGTGATAACAAGCATCACTGAGTCTTTACCACCTATGGCAGTATCTTCTATTTGCACTTATTGCAGCTTCTTGCCTTCTCACCATGTTCCTGTGTCTTTTCACAACGGTAACTTGGTTTATTGCTGTAGCTGGATCTTCTTCCCAATCATATGTGACATAGTTTTTTTTTCTCTCTGTGACTACATGCATTAAAAAAATCTATGTTTACTTCTAGTTTAGATGTCACTAAAGGAGGAAGAAGGAAGAATAACTGCATTAATAAAAAATATTTTAAAACTTTTTAAAAAACCCTCCCCAAAACAACAATGTTTTGCAGAAACTAACACCCATCTGACCAAGTCACCTCCCCTTCCTCTCCAGCAGATTGTTCAGGTATATTCCAGAAAACTCCATTCAAAGCAACCTTGCTTCTTCCCTTTCTTCCCTGAATGGTGTCGGCAACAAGCTCTCAATGCTTCAGTGCTGCAGGACACACTGCTCTAGCACAGAAGCAATTTGAGGAACACACAGGTTGGAAGGGACCTCAGGCATACACCTACAACATCCTCCTGCTCAAAAAAGGTTTCTAGAGCAGGTAGTCAACATCTTGTCCAACCAGGTTTTCAATATCTCCAAAGGCAGTGATTGTACAACCTGCTCCAGGGTCTGACAACTCCTTGTACTGAATTGGGATTTCCTGTTTTCCAGTTTATGTCTGTTGCCTGTTGTTCTTCTGCTGTGCACACCCAAGAAGAGGACTCAATCTTCTTTATACCTTCCTGTTAGGAAGTGATTCCCAGCAGTGGACATCACAGAAATGAATTTCATTATTACAGTTCATTTACTCAAAATCTAGTATTTCCATTTAAATACTTCCTAGGATCCATAATTAGTTCTCTCCATGCTCCAGAGAAAGGATATTTCCTTTCATTCAGTGCTCTGGCAGAACGGAGAGCTGATATATGCCTAATTGCCAGTGTGTCTGGAGCAGGCTTGAATCTGCTTCCTGTTAACTGAAACATTATTGCACGTTTGAAACACAGAATCCATGTTAAAATGTGTCCTCTTGTTTTAAGCTTATAGCAATGCAGGCCATTTTTGTGGTAAACCAAGTGTGGAATGGATAAGATTTGGAGGACTGGGAGACAAGTCTGGGTCAATGCTGCTGCATATTGCCATAATGAGTCATAACATCATTTAGCTGTAACTCTTCAACTAGTGCATAAAAATTTCAGCATGGTATGATGCTAATTTAATAAGAAAAAAAAGACTGGCTTTAATACAGATTTGCAAAAGGTTTTGCAAAAATGCTGTATCATTTGATTCTTTCATGGCATTATTTCCTGTGCCAGCTGTCTCTGGTGACAATGATATGTTTGACAATTCAGACAAGGAGACTTTGGGCCTGGAAAACTCTAGGAACTGAACAACGAGACATTTCCAGCTAACAGCATAACCCTCTGGAAAGCTGACAACCATTCAGGACTGCTATAGTACACTTTGCAGGTTCTTCACAGCTCACATTCATGTGACAACAAAGAGCTCCCATTCTTCAGGTGAAAGTTGATTTATGTACATAATGTGGGGATGTTGAGTGGATACACTTCAGGGGGTGAGTCAGGTGAATCACACCCACCAGCTGGGAACATGCCAACACATCAACGTGTCCCTCAGGGCTTCTGCGGAGAGGATGCTGCACATTAAAATAAAGGATTTTCATGACTAAGGCTCTCTCCCATTGCTGTACCCTTTCCCAGTCTCTGCAGGAGCAGTCAGAGGATTTGCCTCCTGCATGGTTATGGGGACAGACCAGTCATGGTGTACTCTACAAGTGATATGAAAAAGATTGCTGTCATCTTTGTGTGGTTCCCCCTCCACCTTGGATCTAGTCAACAGAAGTTTCCATAGGGGGCATCTTGTGACCGGCAAACCAAACTGGGTAATGATGAGAAAGCTAATGGAGTTTGTAAATTTCCAGTGACAGAGAAGTGGACAGACTGAAAGTATTACTAGTACAAAAGTAGTGGATAGGGCTGAGACAAGAAATGGGCTTAGACACCTCAGTCGCCACTGTTAGATCCCTTTCTCAGCTGCAGCTTGCTCAGAAAGCAGTACATTAGTACCCTGGTACCCCTACAACTTATCAGGCCAGATCTGGACAGCATTGACCTGCTTTAGATAGATAGCAGATAGGCACAGATAGGGGAGGATTTAACTCAGCTGAGCCTAGCCCCTCCTGAATTCTAGCCAAAATGTCACTGAAATGTGAGGCCAGGTCAGGAAATAGCGTGGAAAGCAGAGTTCAGGTGATACATTGCTATTTGTTTACAAAACTGTGGCTCTGAAATCTTTGCTCTGCTGAGCCCTGTAACATCAAGTTCAACTGTCTTCCTGCTTGTAAAAAAATTTTTACAATTCTGTGGAAGCTACATCTGCCAGGATTGCAGGAGGGCTCAGCTCCCTTGTTAGCCAGACAAAGAAACTAGCATCCAGAGAAATTAGTGCCCAGAGAAGATGCTGCAGGAGGCCCACAAAAACACAACCTACCCTGTTGCCAGGCTTCCATTCCTCACAAGCAGCAGTGGAAATTGCCAGATGGTGCTCTCTGGTGCCTTCACAATTACCCACTAGGAGAGTGCTTTGTAGTGCCTTGGGCAGAAAAGGGACTCTTTACCCCCACTGCTGGAGATGTCCCTTGAAGAACCTGTGGATGCCATGCAGAGGGGAGCCTCTCCTATGGCACTGCAGGAGGGACAATGTTTAAGATCCCTGGTGCTCTGTGCCTGGGTATTCTGCATAATTCTGATTGCAGGGGCTTCTCTCCTAGAGCAGCCCAGATTTCTCTGTGCACTGCCGGGGAAGATGGAGAGCATGGCAGTTGTTCCAGAGAGCAGGCACCTAAAACTCCACAGCTAACTGACCCTAATACTTAGGAACCAAATTCCCCTTTGGGAAAAAAAACAACCAAAAAAACAAAACAAAAAACCCCCAACCAAACAAAAAACAAACAAACAAACAAAAAAAACCCTAAAGATCAATGTCTAAAATGTTTCATACTTTCCAGTAACTGAATGAGTAAGAAATTGAAGAATTTCCATTCTGGAAAGTTAAGGAATTGTTATTAGGAAATGCAAGTAATGCTGCAGAGTTTAAATTTCTGAGGAAGTCTGTGTTTATCTTGGGGAAGATAGTAGAGCTGATCTGTTTTCTAGATTTTCACAGCCCTGATGAAGAAATATTTTGCAAATGTTATTTACAGTTTATGCAGCCATATTATGCATATGTGTATGTATACCTATATCTCCTTAACTAGATATTCTATAAGGAATCTAAATGGCATGTGAAAAGCTAAAAATCTTTTGTAGAATATACATCTTACTTTGCCAGTAAGTATCTGACAAAGATAAGAGATTTATGTTATTATTTTTATGGTTATGTTTTTGCTTTACTGTCACAGCCAGCAGGCTTAAAAGACAAAATTTTGGTTAAAGCACAAAATATGCAGACTTCCACATAAAGAGTAGTATGATAAACTCAAAATGCTTTGAAACTATCATAATTATGCCCAATTTAAAAAAAGGACACACTTCATAGCTGTAGAGCAGCACATGGCTAGATGGAAAGAAAATTCCACCAAGTATTTTATCAGCTGGCTGCCATTCTCTGTATGTGAGCCAATAAAAATGGAGAATTTTATTGAGAAGCAATAATTTCCTCTATATCAACTCTTGCAAGCTCTATTACATCAAACCCCAAATGTGCTCAAAGAAACAAAACACCCTTTTAAATGTTTTCCCAAGATATGATGCAGCCATTCCATCTATCATTTGGAGCCCACTGTTTTAACCAAACATGCTCATACTGAGGAGGCAGAGGTCTGAGCTGCAGATAGCTGTGCAAAAGGACTGCAAGCTTCATAAGGCTTTACATAATTTGTTTGTCTGCTTGTTTTTTATTTTGGGGTTCAATATAGTGAGCTATCTTGGATGTGCTGTAGCACAGCTCTAAAAGCTAATGGCAGGAAGAGCACAATTTTATTGAACAGCTCTTGTTACACAGGGAAGGGATCTGAAAAGCTTTTCAACACAGGAAGCCGTAGTCACTCCCTTGACCAGAGGCAACACTTCAAACCAAATTAAATACAAGTTAGCTGACTGGAAGAGCACCTGCATATTCCCAGAACCATTAAGCTCTTGGTCTCTGGGACCTGACCATGTGAATGAAAATGGAAGTCAAATAATTTCTGATGACCTTGGAAGGCATCAGAGCTGGTCAGCAACCATTTATGCCTTTACTGCAAATCTTTGCTGATGTGGTGAGTTTGAACAATCTCACATTCTGCAGTTGGCTGAGATGGATAAGAGAGTGCCTCTTTGACTCATTCAAATCTATTTTTAACTTATACATATTTTTTGTCCATACAAAGCTGCACTCATACTGCAGGCACTCAAAGGCCTCTGAAACCCTAGTTCAGGAGTTTGGTGGAGGACAAAGCCTGGGCTGACTGAAGCTCACTGAACCCATGGAAACCATGAAAAGACCCAAGTCGGTGCCATGCAAATGTTGACTTATCTCACCTGAAAAACCTCATTCAGCTCTTGTTCTTGTTCTAACTTTTTTACCACCAAACTACCCATCAGGAAACAGCCCCAAACCCTGACTGGGTCCTGGAACTATAGCTCAGTAGCTGCTCAAGAGCCAAGGTGGTGGGAAGTCACACTATTTCCTAATACGAATGTGCTTAGTAAACACTGTTCCTAGGCTCAATAATTCACACTTCTTTTGATTAACCAAAAAGTAAACCCTCAGTCAGCATTATCTCTTTAAAGCCCATAGAGGTAAGAACACAACTTTTTATACAATATTTGTGGCCAAATATCTATCTCCATCAGGAAAAAAACCCCTCAAACATGGGGAAATATGCAGCAGGAAATTATGTCTTTCTTTGCTTTTTGATCAAAAGCTTTTAATGCAGCTGAATCAGGCACCAATAAGTGAACACTGATCATACCAGGAGAAAGAAAACAGCTGTGGACACCAAGTTTGGCTATGAACAGCCCTGCTGTATCACCTCACTTAACGATGCACTGCTTTTGCACTTGATATTTACCTCTTTGAAGCCGAGTCCCATCCCCCAGTGATACATCTTCCTTTCTTCTTCCTGCAGGCCCAATTTACACGATAAGGTTCATTAGTCAAAGCAAAGTTTTCTCAAATTTGTCTGCAGCTGGAATTCCTGTACAACATAAAATGAAATTAACCATACAGTGGTCCCCAAATTAAGATTCCAACAGTATATAAGCAGAGTACTCAGTTTTCTCAAGGGTACCTAGCCTGACACTGGGGACAGGGGGATGGAGCCCTATCACTGAATCCCTGATCTGTCTTTACAAAGGTCCCCAGTGATTTCAATAGGTGCTGTCTCTGTTTTAGCTTGACTTTGAGCCTCTATTTCATAGTGAAATGGTCTCCATGAGAACTGGCAGCCACAGTGTTGTCTGTGCACTGTGTAACTGCAGTGCCGCTGGCAGGAGAGGGCACAGTGGGAGTGAGAGGAGCTGCCACCCTGTTCTGCCTGAGAAGAGAGAGACAAGGAGGAGATGCTCCAAACACTGGGCTTGGGTGTTGCTTTTTCTTTCCTTCACTAGACTGAGCCAGACTTAGACATACAGTGTTCTGAAGGAAAAAAGTTAAAAACAAAAAAATTACAATGAAAGGAGTTTCTGCAGAAAAAAATGTTGAAATTAAATATTCTGGCTTTTCAAATGTTTCCTTCATATTCTTGACTGAAAACATTGTTAGGAATTTAACCTAAAGCCTCAGATAGTTTCAGTCAATCCAAACCTGCATTTCAGGGAATAGAGATACCTAACATATGTCAGTGCAAGGCTGCTGACCATTTTTCCCAACAGAATACTGGAGCTCTCATATGTCACTGAGAGCTTAGAGTATAACAAATTTCTTTTTGTTTTTAGCAATTTCCTTTAGTGCTCAGTGAATTACCCTGTCACACATTCAACAACTTGTTTTCATATTGCTACAAGGAATTCTGCCATATGAAATTAATGTAATAAAGTGTATTCTCAGCTTTTATTAAGCTCTCTTGGCTGAGGAAATATCAATACTTAGTAGGAAGATGGGGGAGGGAATGTAAGCACAAAGGTTTCACTTTTCTCTTTTGTATCTAAAAAAAATATATTAAAATTAAAGTATTTAGTTTCATGAATGACAGATCAATTCAGATGACTGGCCAGATTCTGCTGAGTACCAGTTGCAATCACAAAGATTTCAGGTTTCTCATGCTTTGAAGTTAACAGAGCTGGCACAGGCACTGCTATAAAAAGAAGCAAATAACCTGAAAGAAATGTAAAGGCCACAAATGCTGTTTAATGAAGTGACTTTGGAGACGCCTATGAGAGCAAAGTAATTAAAACCCAGGCAGTAGGGAGAACAGGAAGAAAACTGAGAAGCAGTAATGAATTTAAAACATTATGATGCTTCTTGCTGCAACTTCTGTAATTTTCACAACACAGCAGAAGCTCAAAGTAGTGCCTTGTCCCTTCAGGATGCTGATCTCCACAGGATATAGACACCTACCCAATAAAGTATATATAATAGATGAATAAAAGAAACAATTGTTTCTACTCAGCATGATGGTGTGAGGGTGAACTTTGATGGCATCCTAGTAAAACACATAACATTTATTGCTGTGATAAACTGCTCTTGAGGGAGTGATTTCCCTGCCCTCCCAGCTGGAGCTGTCGTACTGCAATGACAGAGTGGGTAAGGAAGGGACGGAACAATAGAGAAGTCAAGGAGCTGGAGCCTGACCTTAACAGAGTGGGTGGTATTTGCTGCAGTCCAGAAAAGCAAATAATTCACTCAAAGGTGATAGATTTTACTGGGGAGTGGAAATAACAAAGCTGAGAAATAAAGTGGAGCAAACATGGTATGAAAGCATATTAAAGTAATTGAAGGAGGGGATTTACTTTTAAATAGATTCAGTTATTCAGGAGAGAGAGAGGAAAAAGCAAAAAAGGGGTGAGAAAACAGAGGAAAGAGGAAAAGAAAAAGAAAAAAGAGAGAAAAATAAAAAATGGGGGGGGGTGGGAGGAAAAAAGAAAAAAAAAAAGAAAAAAACCCAAGGCTCACAACTGCAAGGTGTTCTTGATTAAATGCATCACTCAGTGACATGTCCAAAACACACCAATCCACTTCATGGAACACCTTGCCTGACAGCAAGGGTGTAATTGAGTAGTTGGTACTGGAAAATTTGTTTCTGTTTTCCCTTTTTGGGACTAGGGACTGCAGAGACTTATGGACTACAGGAGCAACATCCTTCATGGTCTCTATCTCAGTCAAGAACATGCAGGAGCAAACACAGGTTTCAAAAACAGGGGGAAGTTTTTTTAAACTTTTTTTTTTTGCACATAAGAGCCTGTAGAGCAACTACCAGTCTGTTTTACTCATTCTTTCCCATTGCCCTCTTTTCCTGAGCATGAGAAAGGGCAGAGTTCTACTCACTGATCTAAACATTTAAGAGTTGCTGTGGTACTAGTGGCTTTAATCCGGTTGCATTTGCTGTGTGCCGACAAAACATGTTATGGGTTGCAATATATATGTTGGGAACTAGAAAAAGTGTAAGTTCTACAAAGCTGAAATAAATCAGTGATTTGACTGACTAAAGAGTGGTACTGTTTGAGGATATTCTATTTGCTTAGTAAAATATCATAGGTTGATAAGAAAGAGTATCTGACTGAAACGAGTAATGGAAATTCCAATGTGTTATAGATATGCAAAGAGAATGAAAGAAAAAAAAGCATTGATGTAGTGAAGTTACAAATTTATATCTCTCATAACTGATTTAAAAAGGAGGGTAGAACAATTGATAAAGTATCCATTGTCTGTTCTGCAGGGACTTTTTTTCTAAAATGTGTATAATAAAAAATTCTTTCACTGAGTTTGAGGTACTCTTAAGACTCCTGTTCATATTGCATTAAAGTGCTTCAAAACAGAAAGGTATTTAATTTTACAACATACTTTAGAGAAGCAGATGTCTCTTTTGCCTCCATGTTACAGAGGGGAAAACTCAGAGAAATATTCTGAGTCGATGTCAAATGGGATACATATACTGATAAAGCACGATGAAACTGGAAATTTCTGGATGCGATTGTGATTTTCTGGTCACCCTTTCTCCAAGAATAAAAGCAACTGCCTGTTTGAATCCTTTATTATTATTACTATGATGATTATGATGATGTTGATGATTATTATTATAAGTAGTAGTAGTAGTAGTAGTAATAGTAGTATACAAAGGTGTTGCTGGAGACTACAGATATCCAAATGTCTCTAGACCAGCACACAGAAAAAGCTGATGCAGAAGATGTTGATAGGGCATGACAGCTTATACACTAAGACACATTCAGTTCCTAGGGGATAAGGACCATGAAGAGGCTGCTGGCCCCTGCAGAGGCTATGTAGATTTCAGTGCTTTGTGGCGTGATTCAAACCTAAAGATGGACTCGACTGTAGAGAATTAGAAGTAGTGTTACACACTGGGACTGGCAAATTGTCATCATCTTCAGACTGGTCTTTACTCAGGGTGATGAAAACCAGGGGCTGTGCTGATGGTCACAGAAGGGGTCATCAGATTAGATGTTTCTAAGCACATTGAAAAGTTTTAACTTCCTTGTGCTCTAGACAGAATGGTAGGGCAGGAGAGTTACTCATTAAGACAAATAATTATAAGGATATGGTCATATACCTCTGCTGTATAACAGTGACATGATTATTATTATTTTTCCTTAAAGCAGTGTCTCAAAAAGTTCAGTGGCAACCAGCAGCTTTCTCATCTCACATCCTGCTCCATGGTCTCCTCTTCCTCCCCAGGCTCTGAGGCATGCAGGAAGAACTCAGCCACCAGGATGCTCTGGAACAGGCTGCAGCACCCCCACCATCAGGCTATGCCACTGTTTGCATTCCCAGGGGTGGTCTCCCCTTCCCCACCAGAAGACTTAGCCCAAATATCCTGCTTTAAGGGAGAGAGGGTTAATGTTAGTTGTGACTGGGGGACAGACATTTGGGGAAGCCCAGCGAAAGCCAAGGCAAATGCCCCTGAGATGTGCTGCTCCCCAGGACACCCAGAGGCTCATGGCAAAACTGCTTCTCACACCCTTGTCTCCGTCCTCCTTTTCCCTTAGCTTTGAGAATCCCACTTCTCAGAATATTATCCTACATTTTTATTGCAATTACCCTGCAGGTCAGCAGCAGGCTCCTTGTCCTCCACTCAAAAACACAGCATGGTATGAGCAACCTCTTCTGGAGAAGGAAGAAGTGGGGAGATATCACAGCAGCACAAAGGCATAGATGGGATGCTCAGTTCTGTGCACATCTAAGAGGAGCATGACTTCCAGCTGCAGCAAGGCAGCATTTTTTTTGCATCTCTAGATTATATTAATGCATCTTACACTGCACAGGCTGTGCTAGCAAGTTGTTCATTCTTTGTGCAAACTACAGACACCCACCAGGCACAGAGCTCCTGCAAGACCTCTTCCCCTTTGATTCCCACCCCAAATGGTGTGCTACAGTACAGAGTACACAGCATAGCTCTGTAAACACCATCACTCAAATCAGTACTTTTTCTGTCCAATTCATATAATTTTATTTTTTCATACTCTATTTTAAAAATATATGTGCTTACATGTATATATATTTATTTACCAGAGTAGTTTTTATTAACGAATCCTTTATGTCTTACAACTCTTATGGAGCTGGTAATTTGCTAGAAAAATTATATGGAAGTATCCCATGGAATGCTTTAAAACCAATTTACAATTAGTTTTTTGTCTTTGTACACAATCATACAAAGACTTTGAGTGTGCCAGTTGTTCGAACCAAGTTCTTTTAATCTTTTCATCTGTGCCAGAATCAAATCTGCACCCACTTTGAGCTGCACCAATAGCTGTGACTACTTAGGTAAGTCATATAATACCTTCTTCTCCAGCAGAAAAGCACTTCTCTGTGGAAGGGAGACATAAATCTCCCCAGAGAGTGAATTTCAAACCTCTGGGCTGCTGGATCGCCGGCATGTTTGCTGAAAGCAGACATAAAGTAAAGAGCCTGCACTTAGGAATGGCACAGATGGTTGAGACAGTTCCTTCTCCCCTCCTGCTCAGCTTGCTCCAGGTATTGTTCAGCCTTGGACACAATGACTCTCACGGGGAACTTCTCCTCTCTGATCTGGGCTGGCAAAGTTGTTCTGGGCTCTGGTGCCTCAGCAGGGCCACCTGGAGCAGAGGGTGCTGCAGGTGAGCTTTCAGTAGGACACAGCCCCACTTTCTCAGCCAGCAACCAACCTTGCAGGGAAAGGCTTTGCATGGCGGGGTAGATTTCCTTTCCTGGTGGAAGGTGGACGCATTTCTCTGTCAGAACCACTACACTGCAGCCAGTTCACTTTTAATACTATTTGTGTGCATATGCTCAGTAGGTCCTTGTGAATGCCACAGTGAGACTGTGATAGAAAGTATGTATAAACCAAAATACGCAAAATAAGTAATTTTTCATAATTCAATATGACATCCTACCTTTAATTTAAACCTAATCAGGGAATAAGAAACTAAAAACAGCTGTAAGCATTCACATTACATCTCTCCAGGGAAACGTACATAAAGTTAGGATTTGTTTTCACCCAATGGAAATTTCGCGATTTCACACAGCCACTCTTTTTGTTTAAGCTGCTTCTTTATTACATTTTCCATAACAGAATTTACAGCCTCCACAAAATAAAAAGCAATTCTATGGCATTTTCCTTGCCTTACCTTCTCCCGCTCAAAACATGAAAAGATTAAACACATAAGTGTTTCTAGTAATCTGGCTATCTCGACCATAAATTCAACAGGCAGGAAAGATTTTTTTTTTTTTTTAAATTGGTAAGATGTGCCTGGAAACTCTGCATGGTCAAGAGTGATACACAGGTATTTTTTTTTTTTTTTAATTGGTAAGATGTGCCTGGAAACTCTGCATGGTCCAGAGTGATACACACGTTTCTTCTTCTTTTTTTTTTCTTTTTTTTAGCAGTTCATACAGTAAATAAGCTTTTAGGAAATCACATTCAAAGGTGTTTTAAATCTCTCTTCTCCTACATACACCAATCCTGGCCGGCAGCGTAGACTTAAAATGCTTGGTGAGCTCAGAAGCGAACACTTCCAAAGCTTAAAATGTTCCACAGAGCACTCCAGTAGGGAGAGCAGGAGGGAATGCGAGCCCTGCGAGCACAAAAGGACACGGCCCCCAGACCGTGGCCATCCAACAATTCCTCAGCTGTTGAAGGCAGCAGGGAGGGGCCCGGCAGCAGCAGCGTGAGACAAGCAGAAGCCTGTATCCTCTGCATCCAGAGAGAAGCAATAATCTGATTACAGCCCTCAGTCCCTCCCTAATAAAAGTTTTAACAAAAGTGCTCTGCTGCTAAGCTCGCTCAGATAAAGTGCACAGTATTTGGGAACAGCGATGCCCATGAGTCCAAAGTTAATGCTAGAAACTAGTTCTTAATCTGTACTTAATAATCAAGCAGAGTGAAAGGCTGACCCAAGGCAAAGTTTAATGATCCAGGCTGGCAGTTGGAGCTATTGGTAACAATTAGTTTTTCTGCAAGTGTGCTTTCCATGGTGGGAAGTGTAACTATTAAATTTCCAGACATTTTTAACTACATTTTAAAAAATTTGACATTATCATCTATAAATGCTGCATGAGACCATTCCCTGAAGTTAAATGCAGGAGCAGTAGCAAGATCTTGCAGAGAAAGGCAGCAGATGTAGTTGTGACATTTGGCTATGATCACAGAAATCAGTGTTTTCTTCACGTATGGGAGGAACTTCTGGAGAAAAGAATTTCCCTTGCAACCAAAGACTTTGAACATGACCTTGTAGAGGAAAGAAATCACAATGTTACAAATTGGCATCACCTCAGAGCCAGTGCCAGGAGTGGTACTTCAAGTTTAGCAGAGGACAGACACAGGTCTGGTGAGGCTAATGCCCCAAAACAAGTACCTGCTTAAGTTAAAATGAGCACATAAACAGGGTCCATGTGCTGTACTTTGAGAGCCCAGGAACGTGAACTCCAATGCCTTGGTGCAAGGCAGGAGGAATTTTGCAGCCACTGACTTTCAGGGGAGCATCAAACGTGGCTGGATGCTCCTCTCCGTGCCTGGAGGCGCTGGCTCTTCAGGGTTGCAGCCAGGTTATACCAAGGCTTTGAATTTCTGACACACTCAGGGGAGAGAGTGAGAGATGAAGATGTCCCTCACACTTGGCAGGACTAACAGCATCCCACTGTCCTGTGTTAGTGTGATGAAATCCTCCTGGAAGTCACTGGAGCAGCACCATGTACCTCTTACTATATACCTGTAACAGTAATGTTGAAACTCAAGTGTTGACATGCTTTTCATTAGGACAAAAAAGTGCTCATTGGTTGGAGTGCAAGAAAGTTGTGGGAGGAAGTGGGATTAGGCAGTAGAAAGAAAACAAGAGAAAGACACCAGCTAAGAAAGGCCTGGCTTTGCCTTGTTTCTAACAATTGACCAGCCAGTGTTTTAGGTTTTATATACATGCATTATAAATCTGGTGAATTTTTCTTCTGGGTTTTTTTTTTTTTTCCTCAGAAGCAATTACATATTTAATTCTAAAGGAAAATTAAAAGGAAAGAGAAATGGAGAAATATGAAAACTAGGCACTCTAAAGCATATTTTCCAAGACCATTAACATATGCTGGAAGTATACAGAACAGCAAATTTGGACTGGAGGCAAGAATTCATGGCCTCCTAAAATACATATTATCATGTCTTAAAGATGTAGTCTGGAAGAGTTAGACTTCAAGTTAGCAAAGACAAAGGCATTAAAAAAATTCAGATAGCACAAATGCATTTTACGTATGGTAGTGCATAAAAATAAGAAAAATACTTCTGACCTATATAATGAAATTATTGTTAAATTAATTTGGAACCTATCTAGGTTCCAGAATTGTTCTTAAGAAAAACATATACACTTGTACACACATATATATATATAAGATATGCATAATCCTGTGTACAATACACAAACATTTAAACATTTATAAGACTTTTTCAACCACTAATGATAAGGTAGATTCTCTCAAAAATCCTAATATCCATGTACGCAATGTAGTTCAAATCAGGACAAGTCAAACCAAATACTATTCATGAACAAACACAGGTACATGCAATTCTTAAAACTAGTTTTTATCTATTATTCAGACATTCCCTCATGTGTGGGTGGTTGTTTTCTCTGTTTGTGTTTTCTCTTTTTGCCTTTTTTTTTTCTTCTTAAGCCTGGAAACTGCCACAAAGAAGTCTGGCAGCTATAACCTCCAGCTAACTACTAGCAAATGCTAACATGCTGTAAAGTGGAACATTTATACAAGATCCATCTGGTGCATACAAGTAGGATTCCAAGATTTAAAGCCATTACATTGTGCATGTGCATTTACACCTTCACCAAAGTTGGCAAAAAGAGTAGATTTTACCCCATGACTCCAGTAGTAAAAGGAGTGGTGTGAAACATGTGCTGACCTACGCTCCTCCATCCAATTGTAGTTATTATATACTGCTCTTTGGCATGTTACATCCCAGGCTTCATGCCAGGAATAAATTAGTTCAGTCCCGAACTTGCCTATCAGAAATTAAATAGTACAAGAGTGAAACATGCCTATAAAGGACTAGAGTAGCTGAGTGTTTTCTTTTGATCAGTCTCACAGATTTAAAAAGGCACTCCACCGGGTCTGGTAAACCCAGCAATACTCCCATCAAAAGGACGTCTCAGTTGACTCTTTTTGCAATAACCGAACGGTAAGGAGGGAAAAAGAGTAAGGCTTTGAACTTTTTGCTATTCTTCGTGAAGCTTGGACTTCCTCAACCATATGCCTAAGTTTTTAGTCTTTTTTCAGTCGGTACATTCCCATCCCCTCAGGCAGAATAGACCTGGGCTTGTCCGCAATATTTTGCTTTGTATTTATAGAGGAGGTATAAAAAAGAAACATGCAGAAATTAAAACAAAGCATGCAGAAATCAATGACAAATATAACCATCATCGTGCTGAAAAGAGGAGGGAAAAGGTAGACGGGAAAGGGTACATTTACACTACCAGAGAAACTCAAATTTCCGTCAGAAGCAAGCCCCGATGCTTAAGGCATTCACTCATGCCCTCTGCCGTCCGTCCCGGCGAATTCCAGCGCGGACGGACCGCGTGTCCCGAGGGAAAGCCCGAAGCTGCCGGGGCTGGTGCGGCCGCTGGCTGAGCGCGCTCAGGGCCCCGAGCCCGGCGCGCCCGGCCCGGCCCGGCTCGGGCCGGCACTGCGGCACCAGGGGGCACCAAATAACAACTTTCAGCAGCCTGGGCTGCTTCGGCTGGCTCTGGCGTGTTTATTGGGTTTATTGGGTTTTTATTTTTTTTGTTTGGGTTTTTTTGTTGTTGGTTTTTTTTTTTTTTTTTTTTTTTTTTTTTTTGTTTTTTTTTTTTTTTCCCTTTTTTTTTTTAAACCCCTTTNCCCCCACCCCCCCCAACCAAACAGGCAAACCCAAACCAAAGCAAACCCCAAACAAACGATGCCCTAACAAACCTCAGAATGAATCTGGGGTGAGTTCACCAGGAGCAGTGACTTCCTCTAAATGGTGACTGGGGAGAGATGGAGGGGCAGACAGGCACTCCTGGCTTTACCTGCCTGTGCAGATGCTCATTCCAGGACCTGACAGCAGTAGCTATCTCAGCAGCTCACAAAAACCCACATATTCCTCCTAACTGTCTGCTACAAAGTCATCAGATTCCTGAGAGGAGCTCTCCTTGCTGCCACCATTTGATAACGCTGCTCAATCAGAACTAAACATGCCAAAGAGAGCAAGGCCAGTTTTTTGGGGAAGGAGAAATCCTGCTTTTGGGGCACATAAGTGCACATGGGACATGCTGGACAACCAGCAGACATGATTGTACCCTGCACTTTGGTCATCTGGACAGTTCATCCTTTGCAAAAGCTGAAGTGCAGACTTTAAATGCTGGGCGCAAAAATGGGTCATGCGCTCAAAAAAGCATGGTGCTTTCTCCCCTGCAGGAAGTTGCTCAAAAGACCAATGGCACAGGAGAATGAACTGGCTGGTTTGCTTCTTCATAGAATCAGAATAAGTTAATTTGGAAAGGAACCACAAGGATCATAGAAGTCCAACTCCTGGGCCTGCACAGAGCAGCCCCAAAGTCACAGCATGTGTCTGAGAGCATTGCACAAACACTTATTGAGCTCTCTCAGGCTTGGTGCTGTGACCACTTCCCTGAGGAGCCTGTTCCAGTGCCCAAACACCCTCTGGATGAAGAACCTTTCCCTAATATCCAACCTAAACCTCCCTGACACAGCTTCATGCTGTTCCCTCATGTCCTGTTGGTGGCCACCAGAAAGCAGATATTGCTGCTTGCCCCTGCACCTCTCCTTGTGAGCAAGTTTTAGACCCCTTTTTTCTACATTTTCATAATCAATTGTAATTTTAGAAGCACTGTAACTGTACCTGATATGAAGGCATTGCACAGTGGTTTTTCAGAACCACAAAACTATTGAAAGGGACTTTTGGAAGCCACAGACTGTGTTTATGTAGCTGAAAGAAGAGTTAACTTAAGCTAGACCAGACAGTTCAATGTCTTATGCTATGAAGTTTTAGAAACCTCTCAGGTGAAAATCCGGAAGCATCTCTGTTTTTTTCAATTGATTTAATGAATAAAGTTATCCTGGTTGGACTCTGTGTGTGTGAGCACAAGAAAAGCACACTCAAAGATCACCAAGTAAGCTGTTGAGAAGCCACAGTACTGTCATAGATGATTTTCCAAACTAACGGCAAGGAAAACCTGATTACACAAGGTTACCACAATTATTTTAATTATTGTCTTTTACATGTGCAGGCGTTCCATCTGATACCAATTATTTAATTTCACTTTCTTTGCAAGATGCAAAGGGGAGCGATCAGAATTTAAATATTCACATATTCCATGGGACAGAGGCTGCTCATAAACTCATAAGCAGAGACTTAATCAGCAAAAACAAATTTAAGGTGCTATTAGAGACTGTCCAACAGGTGAAGTGTGGATATCCCAGCTGAGGATTGCTCTCCCTCAGGATGACAACACAACCTGTGGTTACCAGCTCTCAGAGGATTCACATCCCCATTGCCTCAGGGCAGAGTAACAGGGAGGGCTGGGCAGCAGGAGGCAGCATAAAATAGACATTTTTTCTAAAAATATGGATATTTGTGCTGTACTCACACCCTGTATGGCCACTGTACTATCAAACTAACCCTATGGACAGGTTCACATTTATCCTGATGTACGCTCTCCAGGCAATGGAAAGTTTGGGGTGTGATTAGCACTGTCAGAACAAGCAAAGAACCAGCACAAAGTCACACATGAGCCACCTGTCTGATCAGTGAAAAAGGTTGTGTTCAAGGCAGGCTTTAACTAATAAAAACAGTTTTAAAGCAGAATTAGTTTTGAATGAAGTCAGCCTGTTTAAAACTATCAGTAAGGAAATCCAGTTCTAGATTTTAATACTTACTACTACATTTTGAAGATGAAGTTGTCCAAAGCTCATTATATAAACCTCATTCACTGCCTTCTCGTGTAGTAATGAGGTACAATTTCTGCAACGTGCTTCCTGTGATGCCACCTCTTTCCTTTCTGATTTGCACTGCTGGGGTACAATTTAAATCACACCTATCAGAATCTCTGCAAGCTAGATGTCTTCAGACCATCAACTAGGCACTTTAATTTTTTTTTTAATCTTAATGAGTAATCAGGCAGGAATACTTTTAATTTTAATTTTGTGTTCTTGCACTTAATTTTTTTTTTTTTAAATCTTAATGAGTAATCAGGCAGGATTACTTTTAATTTTAATTTTGTGTTCTGAAGTGGCAGAACTGGAATCCTTCCCAAATTAAGTAGCATTAGGGGTGTTCTCTCTCACCACTGAAGAGACAAAGTGCCCTGTTGTAATTTCATTCCTTTAAGCAGGGGTTCAGAAAGGATGGAAGGAGTGATGCAATTCTGCAAACTTCAGGCTTAATATCTGCAGGTCAGGATCGCTGTTCAGGGTGATGATGATTGGTATAAGAAATTGAACACCAGTTTCACTAAATGATAACTTTTTCTCCTGTGGCAGTTGTATTTTTCAACAGTGGTCATTAATATCTAAAGCAAATAATTTAAGTTATATTTTTACTTTTCACAGGGTGAAAAAGTTTAAAGAATCTATTTTCCTTACTAGCCTAATCTCCCACTTTCCTACTCTGAAACCACTTGGCTCACCAACAAATTCTGCTCTCCTCCATCCACACACAGTTCCATAAAAGACAAATTAAAATAACTAAGCACTGCTTACGTGAGTAAAAGGTGGCAAGATTGGACAAAAAATATGGAGAATTGGGGATCAGATTCCTCTGATAAAAGATCAAGAGCATATTCCTACAAAGCCTGAATGAAAAGTTCAAGCAAATCAAATAAAGAGCTTTTCTCAGAGAGCTACTTGCATGACCATGACAAGACCATGCTCTTGTGTATTATGTGAACTTAGATATTTTCAATGACAATGATACTGTGTTTGTCTCCTGGAATTAAAAAATTACTTTATATTCTACAGAATCTTGTCATAACTTCTCATTTTTCTTTGTAACCAAACCCAACTAATTTTCAAGAGATGGATGCTTAATAACATATGCACAAAACTAGCTCTGAGATCCCTGAAAACCCTGGTGTATTTAATCCATAAGATCTCACATGATGGATACAGACTTTATATCTTCCTGAACTGTACAGTCCTTTCTTACATTTTAATCTTGTGCAGGAACACCTTCTCCCATCATCAGGCAACTACATTACACTTCACACTTTATGGACTAATCTTTATTCACAACCCCTTTTTGTTAGAAATCTCATTTCTTTGGGAAAGTCATCCAGAAAGGAAGTTCCTCAGCATTGTGACTGCCCCTTCCATACACGTCTTACACACTTTTAACAATGGTAACAGACCAAGGGCACTCAGTTCCAGGGAGCTGGTATGGGGAAGCATTATCCCCCTCATCCATTAGCCACCCCAAGCAGAACCAAGCCTTGGGGTTTAAATTTAAGAAAAATCCCAGCCACTGAGCAGCTAGTGCCAAAACAACCTATAAATGACATGTAACCTCTTCAAAGCATAAACTGTGAAAATAAAGCCCAAAGAAATAAGCGACTTTTTAGAAACATAATTTCCTACGCAGTGATTAAGCTTTACCGACTAGGGGTAAGTAAGTTGTGGTTACTGCAAGGTTGATTTATACCTCCTCAGAATCCACCTTTGGTATGCTGTGTGCTGTTAACCGTATTCGTGGTTTTACATTTTAAATGCCTCGGATGTCTGGGTGGTGTCATCTGAGATTCACATGTGATAGGAGACAGTGATAGAACTGGAATAGCAAATAAAGAGAAGAAAAATTAGCAATTCAGCTATGCTTAGGTTTGTTTTCCACATTAAATTAGACTCATCAATGAAATGAATCCTTATCCAAAAGGAGAACTTATGAAGTTATCAATTAGGTTAGATCTACCATGTAGAATTTAAGCAAAGGAAAGAGCATTGCAGTAAACACTGCAGGAGTATTCAAACCAAGAGAGTCTTCACACTTCTCATCAAATCCAGCTTTATAGAATACAATTAACAACAAATAACTTTCTTATTGGATAACTAAAAGCCCTCTAGAACTGGCAGAATGAGGACTAGGATTTAAGTAATCCTTCTTATGTTTATTAAGTTGGTGAGAAAGCAAACCCAAGAAATTTAACGCAAAGAGCCTCAATCATGAATTTCTCATGACTTTATAAATGCTGAATATTCACCACCTAGAAGTCAATTTGCTGCTTTGGATGCCAGTTATTTCCAGATTTGCCAAACTGTACAAGCTCTTTTAGTGACAGTTTATATTTCAGGGTACAAAACCAGTCCCTTTTGTGCATGTTAATATACTGGTACTGACAACAGCAATCTGGTAACATTGACTCTGAATTACACAAGTTCAACAGTGAGAAACAGCATTGCCAAGAGGGGTTAAAAGGAAGTACAACTCAAATAATCATTTTCACTCGAGTTGTGAATCCCAGGGAGACAGTCCCATTACAACACAACAAACCCAACAAAAATATGTAGGAAACAGGGACTGGGTAACCTTTTGATCTGGTTAACCAGCTCTCTCCCTAATGAGCATTCCTCAAGAAATGTGAAGAATTCTCATGCTTGGGTTGTCACCTTATGGACAGAAAGGCTTCTCTGCCTTTTTTTTTAACTATTAGAATAGAAAACATAAACCGAAAAGGGCCACAAAATGTTAATCATCTAGTGGGAAATCTGATGCAAATGTATGTCATACAGGCAATTAAATTTTTATGCTAAGATACATACACAAAAGCCAGATGAAACTGTTTCTATAGTTTACTCCCATAGAGGTGCCTTGCAAATCTGATGGTGAAATATTTTAAGGAGGAAGGCAATATGCTCTTGGATGACCCTGCTTGGCAGGAAAGTTGGACTAGATGAGCCACTGTGGTCCCTTTCACCCTTACCCAGTCTGTAATCCTTTCTAGTAAGTCCTGATTAATTTGGTGGTGAACAGGCTTAAGGCAATATAAAGAAAATATTAATTTTATATAAATATGTACATAAATACACATGTCAAATTGTGTTTTTTATACTGTCCGTGTGTATATCTTAAGATTAATAAGTGCCGAGGTTGCAGAAGACAACAGTAAATTGCTTAATTGCTTCTGCTGTATGTAAAGTTGTCCTTTTTCTTGGGCAACTTACTGTCAAAACACACTGAACTCTGCTAGCTCTGTATTGAGGAGTTGAACAATGTTCACCTAACACTCTACTGTCAGGTCTTGCTAATACAATCAAGAGGCTGTGCAAACATTATAAAGTAATTGTTCAGTTTTAGATATTCTGAACATGATGCTTTTAAGTCTCTGCTTGGGCAACTTACTGTCAAAACACACTGAACTCTGCTAGCTCTGTATTGAGAAGTTGAACAATGTTCACCTAACACTACTTCAGGTCTTGCTAATACAATCGAGAGGCTGTGCAAACATTATAAAGTAATAGTTCAGTCTTAGATATTGTGAACATGATGCTTTTAAGTCTTTATTTGAAGCAGGGAGAGTCTGGAAAGTATTTTTGACAATGCTTTGGATTAAATTCTGTCATTCCAGTGACCGAGGAAGACTGTGTAAGAAGCAGCTGAGGACCTGTATACACACATACTGCATAAAAGATATCTTATAAAGATGCATATTATTTTCAGACCTTGGAAAATAGAAATCTACTGTAAGATAAGGTACAAATTTAAATGCAAAGTTAAAAGCTCTGCAAACTATTTACAGTGATAACAAGAAACATGCAACAATGAAGTAGTCACCTAAATACTTTTGAAGGTACTACCAAGACCACTGCTCATGGAAACCAAAATATACTCTTTATTGACTTGAGGATCACCAAAACAAGCGTATAAAGACATCATTTTATGACTTGTTTTCCTATTGAATTAGCATATTGAAAAATAAAAGTGTATTTAAAAAGTAATACACTTAACCATAGTGACCAAGGGGATCAATGCAAAAAGTATTCATTGCAAGTTGTATGCCCCAGCAAGAGAATAATTGTTATTCCTGTTTAGCTTCTGCTCAGAAATAAAGATTGATTAGATGAAATTAATTTTTCCACAAATAACATTCTTTGTGGATTTTTCTAGATTATGATGATAGTAAACTACACAGTAAGTGGTCTCCTTTAGCAGTTAAGGCTGACTGAAAATCAGTTGCAGTGACATATGTTACAAATAAGACCATGTTATTTGTCTCTGTTGAGTGTCAAGCCTAATATCATTCAAAAAAAGGTTTCAGCTGTGATTTATAATTTTGTTCTCCAAAAGTCTAGGGACCGGTCTTTCTCAATGTCAGTTATGAATGCAATCTGTAGCTTGTACATATAAGACACTGAAGTTTTGTTTTGAGTGCAGAATAAAAGTCAGAATTGAAAAGGGATTTCAGTAAAATTCCTATTCATTAAAGAAACAGAGGCAATATTTCACCTAGAGCCCACAGCACACTTAACCCAGTTCTTCCAGCAGCAAAGCACTCTGTCTCACTTCTCTTGGAGAATGCTGCAGACAGTGGAGATGCTCCTCTCTTCATTTCCATCCTCTGATGGAAATGAGCCATGTCTGCCTGAGAGCCAAATACCTATCTTTTTAAAATATGTTCCAAAGGGCTGCAGAATGCAGTGCCTGCCAGCAGCAGTAATGTTTGTGTGAAACCTCCAAATTCCTTGTGTGGGGCTTCATTTGGGGTACATACATAGGTGTAATTAACAAGTCTCTACAGTCTTCATCTCATGAAATATGAAATACCACAGATGCCATTAGCTCTATTAACACCAGTGGATTTGCTAACTATGCTATATTATTCCCAAAGCTGGTAGCTATCAATAGCTGTAGGGTTCATAAAGACCTGAAAAAAAAATAGCTGCAGTTCTGCTCAGGAGCTACAGCCCTTTACAGGTACCAAACCTTTGTAAATCAATTTGAAGGTACCAAGGGACCATGTAATTTAAGCTAAAGGTAATAATTCCTTGGATGAAAGAGGCCAGAGGGACAACTTTGCAAAAATAAGGCAAATACTTAAGAACTGTAACTATTAGTCTGTGTTAGTTATTAGACAAACAAATCCTTTTCCTGTCAATAAACATCTAAAATGAGCTCATTATTACCTATCAGCAAATGAAGAGGTTCTGTTGAGATTCAAAGGCAAAAGACCTTTCAGCTTTTATACCCCAAAACTATTCCCAGCAGGTAAAGCAGGTGGAAGAACATCACTGTGAGATGAACTGTGACTAAGTCTAAAAATCATTGCGTTTCTATCACAGCATCTGCAGTTTTCAGAAAGCTTTTGGCAAAAATCCCTCATCAGAGGCTCCTAAAGAAACAAAATTTTCTATTGATACTTAATGTTCAGAAATTAATGATGGCATACACAACCACTTGCCACAACACTTGCTGTTCTTCCAGGGCATCTGGGCTGTGACCTGACAAAAACCGATAGGGACAGATAGGGAGTTTGCAAACAAAAGATTTGCTTTGCAAAGCCACAATTACACAAACTCACTCAAGATGGTGCACTCAGTACGGGTGATTACAGTTCAGAGCCTATGCTGCACTGCTAACTGATTTTCATTTGAGTGAGGGGCTGAAATCACAGAGGAGATGAGGCTGAAAGAGACCTAGGGAAATCAAGCAGTCCAACACTCCTGCAAGCAGGGTCAGCTACAGCAGTTTGGTCTTAGCCTGTATTCAGCTGGGGTTTTGTATCTCTAAGGAGATCTCCACAGTCTCTGTGGTCACTGTTTTACCCTCCTCACAGATACAAAAGTTCTTTAGATTTTGAGATGGAATCTCCTGCGTTCAAGCTGGTGTCCATTGCCTTTTCTCCTGTCACTGGGCACCACTAAGAAAAGACTGGCTCCTTCTTTTTTGCCCATCCTACATCAGGCATTTTTAGATAGAGGGATCCACACAAAATCCTTTCTCCAGGCTGAAGACTCCCAGCCCTTCCAGAGTTTTTGTACAATAGATGCTCCAGTCCCTTAATCACCTTTGTGGCCCTTCACTGGTTTCACTCCAGTTCATCCACATTGCTTTCACACCAGGTCACTCAGATCTGAATCCCTCATTCCATGTGTGCCTGACCAGTGAAGAGGAGAAGGATCACCACCCCAGCTTGCTGACAACACTCCTCCTCTTGCACACCAGGACACTGTTGGCCTTTTTTTCTGCAAGGGTCCACTGCTGGCTCATCCAGCCTGGTGCCATCCAGGACCCTCAGATGCTACTCTCCAAAGCTGTGCTCCAGCCACAGCCTATTGTAGTGCCTGGAGTCATTCTTCTTCACATACAGGACTTTGTGTTTGCTTTTGTTGAACATCATGGCATTCCTGACAGTCTATTTCTCCAGCCCCTATAAGTGGCAGCCTAACCATTAGCTGCACAGTATCTTCTCTTGCTCCTGACTCTTTTGCAAGTTCCTCAGGCTACGACAGCTTCCTCACTCAGTTTTGGACTGCCATCTTCCTTCCTGTCTTGTTCCTTGTTAAGGCTGTCCTCCCTAGGTTGGCCAACCTGGGCAAAGATGCTTTTGCCTCACACAGTCACACTTGAAGGCTTTCAGGGCTCAGCTGGCTGTACAGCTGGGGTGAGAGTGAAGGCTGGACCAGCCTTTATGGTAGCACTGCATCACAGAGCTGAGCATGCAGCAGGCAGCCTTGTGTAGGGTCACAGCTGCATGGGACAGGCACAGGGCACCAGTGAGGTCAAGGACTTCAAAAACCACCATAATGTTTTTGGTGGTGGTGATTAAAGAAAACTAAGTCAAATCTTATAATTAAGTTTACAGGTTTTGGTTTTATTTTCAGTTTCTTTTTCTTTAACTAGACAGAAACTAGCACAGGTGATAGAGCCAATAACATCCTGAATCACTAAAGAATCAGAGCTGGCATGGATTTCTAGGTATCACACAAGCAATATCTGTGATGGCTGGGCAGAGTTTCTCAATTTAAAATAATTTTTCAATAACACATTCAGACTCATTTGCCAGCTTGAGACACCAAACTTTATATATACACACTTAAAACATTGACTCATTTGGCCTGTCTGAAACTAATAGCTCATGACCTCAGCAGGTTCTGAGTATACTGCATCCTCTCTGCCTCCAGAAAGAAAACAGCAACAGCCTGAGCATGCCAACAGGCCATTGATTTGAGGAAATACACTAAAAGGTGCCTTTGATTAGCCTAGTACGTTGGGTTTCCTATTTTAACCAAACGCAGATTGCAACCTGCAGCAAAAAAAGTTGTGAAAACTGCCAGTAAAACCAGTAAGCCAAAAATCAGAGAGAGAGGAAACAAAGGAGTTCTGCAGAAAACAGCAGCTGGAAGTAAAGCAGTGCCCAAAAACAAAGGCAAGAAATAGAAGAAATGCTGGATAAACAGGAACTACTGTACAGAACAAACAATAACAGTGTTCCAGAAAACTCAGATGAATCCCCCAGGCTAATGCAAGTACAAGGTATAAAGCAAATTATCAGATGCAAGAATTGCAAAGGCAATTGTAGAGTATTTAACAGCACATTTTCTTTAAAAAAAAGAAAAACAATCAAGAGACCAAATGAAAAAAATTATTACAATTACATAAAGCAAATTATCAGATGCAAGAATTGCAAAGGCAATTGTAGAGTATTTAACAGCACATTTTCTTTAAAAAAAAAAGAAAAACAATCAGAAACTAAATGAAAAAAATGATTACAATTATACAAAATAAAAGCACAAAACCGGTTTCCAAATACTTTTTCTGACTGATATAATAAAATCTGAGTGATGAAAAATGTGATATGAGGGGTATAACATGAGATATATTTATTTTACATGTATGCATATTTGCAAAATGAACACATACGACTTTTATCTTTGCTTAAAAGCCCATTGTGCAGATAGATGATTGAATCCCAGGTCCCCTACCCACTGTGGTCCTGTAACAAATGATGACAGCTGTTAATATCTTAGCTCTGCTGGCACTGTCATTACTACTGGCATTATGTCTCCAAGGTCTTTATGCATCCCTACAATACTTATATGCCTTTATAATCTTCAAGTACAGTTTTAGACGGCATCATCTGCCAAAATCAGGTTCTGAGGCTCCTTATAGACCTCCCCATGTGAGCTCTATGTATGAATGAGCCAGTTAACTCAAAGGTAAAGTGGTATCTTTTAAGGAGATTTACTGTGAGTGGAGATGCATCACTGTTTCTCACTGTCAGCCTGAAAAGAGCTTAGTGTTGGTATCAAGGATACAAATCAGATGCAAAGTGGTTTTCGTTGACAGCAAAAAGCTAAACCTGTGTGGCTCAGGTTAAAAATGCAAAGCACATTTTAGAGTGCACTGGGTACTTAAAAACAAAAGAAAAAAAAGAAGAAAAATATCATTTTCCCAGGGCATGTTACACAAATTTAGTCTAGAATAATGCTACATGTCAGAAGCAGCCATGCTTTTGCAGCTGAATTTTAATGCTGCCTTTTCTTTCTTCTGTCTCACCCTACCAGGGGCCATTCTCCTTTGAAAACTACTTCTCTCTTACAGATTGCTGCTGCTACCTTGTCACACCCCCTCCTGCCTCCATCTGCCACTGCCTCCTCATGGGCCATCAGTTCTCGCTGACTTCAGCCTGGGGAAGAGAAAAAAAAAACCCAAAGGAGCTCTACTTTGCATCCTACCTCTAATAATGCCATAGCTCCTCAGACAGAAACAGGGATACATGCACATCTAAAAGGGTGTCTCTAAATAAAATGAGTCAAACACAGTTCAGGATTACTCTCTCCACACAGATGAAAGAGGGTGAAAAAACAAGATATCCTTATGGTTCTGCTGTAGATCCCAGATGCCATGGTAGGGAACAAAAAGGCTCCTGCAATTTTCAATAGCCCTCTGTCAGAGCTGGCACCCTGCCAGCCTGTGCCAGACACCGGCTGCTGAGCCCACTGGGGCTGGAGCAGAAAGGCCCAAGGAAACCGAAAATGAAGAAAAGGCCATCAGGGCTGGAGACAAGAGCCAGACAGATTCAGTAGAGAAACAGATATTCAGGGCAGTGGGTTGGGGCAAAGTGGAGAAAGAGAAAGAATGTAAGATCTGGAGTACTGCTACGCACTTCACTTTCTCCCAGTGCAGGCTCCCCAGCTCTTCCATGCATTTCCCATACCTCACTTTTAACTCCTAAAAGGGTTGTTTTACAGCAGCCATAGTGACTTCCTTTTGGGTTGCATTTTGCTGATGAAATTCCTCAGAACTTTTGCGTCCTCCAAATCCCACTTTGCTTCTCAACCTCTACTCTGTAGCAGCATCATCACAAGGGAGAAAACATTTTAGGAACTTTTAGTTCCTGAAAAGTTTTCAGTGACTGAAAACATTGTACATGGAACTATGGAGGAGAGCAAAAAAAAAATTACCAGCCAAACACCAACTTTGTTAGACCTGTCTTTTCTCAAAATTCAACAAGACATCTCCCGAAGAAAACTATCCCTCACATACTCCACTTTCTATAGAAAAGTGCCAGCTCACTGGACTGCTGTCCAGACAGGGCTCTGAAAAAGTGTTCTGAAAATACGTTGCCTGGAAAACACAAGAAAACTTGAAAAGAAAGCAAGATAATAATCCTAATACACTTTTATTACACCTTCTGATAAAACCTTCAACTTATTCAGACCAGAATTTATTTGCAAGTAACTGAAAAGGCATTCAAATCCAGAGTTTCAGCACACTATGCTCTCACTCCCTTCTTCAAGTTTGATCCCTGCTTATATATAGCCAGTCCCCTGCTGCTGTACAAGCACAGCAGGCTCACAGCCTGCTCCCTGCTCACATGGAGAAGGCTGCCCTGGAACACCGCGTGCTCCCGGAGGCATTACGATAATCTCATTTAAGGCACGGAACGCTGGGGCCATGCTCTGCACCAGGGAAGAATTTCTGTAGCAAGGCAGAGGGAGCAGCAGGCATTTTGTCACCCTGAAAAGGCAAGGCTGTCCTGTTCTGACAGCCGCTGCCTGCAGCTACCTCCTCCCTCCCCTTTTAAGTTGTTATGTGCGTGTAACCACAGAGGAAAAAAATGTCCTTCCTCACATTTCTAACCAGAATTAGAGGTACAGCCATGCATCCTGTTCTCTCCATCCCAGCTGCCCATCTCCAGCAGAGAGGGGGGAGCACCCTGCTGGATGGGAGCCCCATGAGTAGGTAGGCTCAGTTTCCAAAGGCCTGCTTCTAAATAACTGTGCCATTTACCCACTCTCTTTGCTGAGGCAGCAGAACATGGGATATGCACTTCTTACAGAGACCTGAGCTCACTTCTGGCATACAATAAACCAAGCTGAACAAGCACCAAGACATCAAATTGTAAACTGAACCAGCAGAGCTGGGGCACCTTTTTGTACTCCTAACAAACCTCTGCACTGGAAGCTGATCAACAGACAAAGAAAACTAAAGTCTAACAACACAACATCAGAATCAAAACAACACACACAAGAAAAATACAATAACTACAGCTCAACAATCATCTTTTTTTCATTCCCATCACCAAAATAGGTCCAGGATGGCTGCAGTAAGAACAAGAGATAAATTGCAAGAGAAATATGAGGACACATCCTTCACCTTCAAGACTATTTTCTCACTAGTACATAATATTTCAATTCTATTTAAGATCTTTGTTTTTATGGTACCAGATCATTTGATTAATCTGAAATTAGTCTAAAATAACTTCCTCTGAAATTTTTTTCAGTGTAATGCTTTACCTCTTGATTAAACATTGTTCAGCAAAGAACTTGATACGTGGCATCATTGAGCATGCTGTACTAGAAATCTGGTTAAAATAATTAAGGGGGTTTTTTATTATGTCATTTTCAGAAAACTTGAAAGGATCCCAAAGTCTAAAATTAAAGTACTGCATGAGATTGTGGAGTAGGTCTGTTCTTGTCCACCAAATGCAAAATAAGACACCTGTATAGAAACCATGTTTTTCTGGCTGTGCAACCCCAGAAAGCTGCTCCTTCCCGTTTCCCCACACTCCACAAGCAAGACACAGCTATTCCACAGGATCTCTCCTCTTCTCTTGTTCTGGATGTTATGCTTTGCTCTTTGAGGACACACCTTTGCATCAGATCCTGCATGAATTGTTTCCTGCTGGAAGGGATATGTTAAATTTTTGCCCCAAGACCAGGCTGGCAGTGACGAAAGAGGAGGCTCCTGGAGCCCATCCTCTGACCCACTGCAGGAGAACAGTGCTCATCGCTCACAGGCAGAAGTCAGGACAAACAAAGGGCTGTTTGTACAGCATCTCCCATCAGCCCTCCCTCCCTCTTCGCATCCCTGCTAGCTCTAGCTCTCTCTTGGTACATCTCAAAAGATACAGCTGCCAAGAAAGTGGAAGGGAGTGAACCAGAAGATAAAGGTATGTTTTGCTCCTGAAATTATCCTTGTCTACCTGTTCCTTCTAGTTACAGAGTACAGAATTAGAGATACATACGAGAACATGCAGAAGAAGATTTGGGAGAAGCTGTTATATTGCAGGCAAGAGGTACCATTCAAGACAGTTGCATGGCTGGGATCCAGATCAAAATAATTATTTTACTATCTTGCTTTTCTTCGAAGTTGGATACTACATATGAACATCTGAAGTCACTAAATATACTATATTGCCTTCCAGTGATCAATATAATATGCAGAGAGGTGTCTTCATGATGAATTGCTGTCTTAAAGAAAATTAACTGAGGTTTAATGAGAACTCGGTTTCTGGAAAGAATCATGGTATTGATGACAATTACAAAGCGGTAATTCACAGAATTCGTCCTCAGTGGAATAGCTGCTGTCCTTACAGTGCACCAACTGTTCAAGCAAAATAGACTTAACAATTTTTTTAAATGGAAAAAATTCTTCAGGATATTATCAGTTATGCAGCTCTTGTGTAATGATTTTTTAGTGTACCAATTAATCTATTTCTTGCTTTCAACGTTAGGCAACTAGAAATACAACCTATTTAAGGGAAAAAGAAGGGTATATTGAAGGAAGGATTGATATTTTTAGTGGTTGATAGACCAACCTAAAAATATTTCTATTTTCCCAACCACGCAGGATCTCGAGAAGTGCAAAAATACACATTTTGTGCCATTTCTCGGTTTTCTCTCTTTCAGGAGCTCACCTGAGCTCCTACTGATACTGTGTGGCCTTTAAAGGACATCACTTCTCATGAACTATTACCCTGCTGTTCTTGGACAAGGAGGCTGAGACTTGGGGTTTTCTCTTCAGTCTGATCACCTCTGCATCTAGCGGATCCAAAGACTACATGGTGCCAAATTGCCTGGCAAGACAATTCAAACACTCTCATCTGAACAAGCAGAGACAGCACTAATTCCTGACTCATCATGCATATTCCCAAACTAACCATTTTCCTTTAGGAAAAGCTCCAAATTATTTCAAAGTCCTCGTATTCCCAGGTGCATTTGGTGCTAAAACTTACTTACACATGTCAAAATAATCAAAATAATTAACTGAAAAAGAATCTATGCACATGCCAGGAGCTCATTTTCAGTATTTTTAGATGGCTTTATTCCTGCCACAATTTGAAATGATAAAATCTTGATAGAGCAAGCTGGTCAGGCTTAGCATGCCTGGCATTGCTGTCTTTTCAGAAGGCTTTATAAAATAAAGAGCTGTAAGAGGATGCTTGCTGGCAATGAATGAGTCTCTGAGCCACATGAGCGATTGGATTTGCTCATCACATTTTCCTGACTTGTTTTATGAGAAAAGCCTATCTTCTGTGCCATGCAACAGCAGACAATGCCTTTGACACTCATTTTGAAATAAACATGCACATACTAGCTCTGCTCTTTACCCAGGCAATCAGTGACACTCCAACATCTGTTCAACTGCACTCAGGAAAAGAAGTTGCAGCAGTTTGTCAGACAGAGATGCTGCATCTGAAAGGTCTGCATCGATCCTGTGCAGGGAGGCTGATGAAACACTTCAGCTCCTTGGCAATCTGTCATCTGCAAATAGGGACGGTTCTCCCCCAGGAAAGAAATACCTGTTTGAAGAAGGGTCTTTTGACATAGTTTCTGTTTGGCTATCATCTGAAAAAAAAACCAAAAAAAAATCAAAAAAACAAACTCAGAGGAAATATTTAAGCAGAAGCAAAATTATTTTTTTTTCCTGAATAATAACAATGTTTATCACTGGTAAAATGCATAACTGGTCAGAGGAGCTGTCTGTCCATAGCTCTCCAGCATGTTGACTTTGCTAATACTGATTTTGGCATCCACCCATAGAAACCCTCCTGATGACACACTACAGCAATATCTTATTATTTTTTTTTAAATGGCAAGTAGTGAGCTACAGAATCACCTTAAAAACCGTAGGTCGTGATTTTTGAATCTAGCAATTTGACAGTGTATAAGGAATGCACCTATTTTCAGGATGAATGTGCCTATTTTTCGGGAAGTGAATTCCTACAAATTTTGAAGAGATAGGCGGCTGGCAACAGATTCAAATGAGCATTTTGGTTGAACTCCAGGTAGGGAAAGATACCTGAACTATTAGAAATTTAAAAAATGTTCACAAGAGCAAGGTATCATGAATGCCTCATCCTCAGTAGAAGAGCACAGAATAATCCAGTCACAGGAAACAAAGGCATAAACCTGCTGCTTCCTTATTTTCTCTTTCATGGAAATTTTCTTCCATTAAATGCTTAAGTAATTAAGCCCAAGTATTTGAACAGAAGATTAAATTGTACTCCCTGACACTGGCATTTATCTAGGTATAGTATCAACAAATCTTTTCTCTTTAAGCATTAAACATCTCTGAGCAGAACCCTCATAACTAAAGTGTTTATACTCCTACAAAATAAAACCATTAATATAATAATAGAGATCCTACACTCAAGTCTAAAAAACACCAGGCAGTGTTTACTTTATTTGAGTAGTAGTTTTGAGGTCTAAAACTAATAAAGACAATATGTTATTCAATACTGCACTCTGAGGTAATTAAAAATAGATCCCCAAGGCTCCATTACTAGTAGTTTATAGGAGTCTTCTACTCAAACGTTCCCATACAAGTTCATGGAAACTAAAAGGAATTATTCAATGAATTTTGCTTCTACAACAGAAGCCAAAAAAAAACCCAAACCCAGAAGAGCTTATTCTTACTTCACTCATGGTCTTTAACATATTGGCCACTTTTTAATGTTTTATTTTGCTACTAATGTTCAAAAAACCCCAAGTTTAAATATAAAAATAAATAACAAAAAAGCTTTGAGATGTATTTTATCCCTAATATGAATCTAAACTTCCAGATTTTCTTACATGGCGTTATATTCATTGGCTGTCATGGTCTTTAACATATTGGCCACTTTTTAATGTTTTATTTTGCTACTCATGTTCAAAAAACCCCAAGTTTAAATATACAAATAAATAACAAAAAAGCTTTGAGATATTGTATTTTATCCCTAACATGAATCTAAATTCCCAGATTTTCTTACATGGCGTTTTATTCATTGGCTAAAGAAATGGAAGATAAGACAGCTATGGTGGCAAGAAAACTACCTGAGAAAAATTACTAAAAATACTGTAGATTTATATATTTAAAATTTTACTGTTTGTTTTTCAAGGGTGATCTCAAGATTTTTACAAAGTAATTCATATTGTAGTCACATCTACGGCTGGCATAAGACATTTTTTTCCTTATCTAGTTAATAGCTGTACCATCTTAACTTCACCTTTGATAGTCTTTGATTAGATATTGTCTTACACCTTGTTATTTTTGGGTTAGCCCATTCTAATCTTCAGCCCCACAATGAAGACCAAGGCTGGCCCACAACGTCGTGTCAGGGCATCAGTTCCAGAGTGACAACAAGATGAAGTCCTCCTTAAGTCTTACACAAGAAAAATGAGTACACAGGGAGAGTGCTGGGCAGAGCTGGTCATTCTTCATTCTCATTTTCAGAGCAGAATTCCTATTTAAATTCAGTTAAGATAACAGATCCATTTTGTTTGAGCATGAGGAAAGGTAAAAACTCTCCTAACAGCAATAAAAACTCAGTTGAAACATTGTTCAAATGCCTAGTTTAAAAGTGAATGCAAATTCAAGGATCCAAAGCTTTGTGGCATGATCAGACTGTGCAAAGCAGCACAGAACAGCAGAGCTTACATTAAACAAAACAATGGAAAGCCTAGTGGCAAGCAGGAGAGTTTTGCAAGGGGTAATTTATCCCACCTTTTAAAAAGCCAGTTAAACCATAATGACCTCCAGTATCAAGACTCAACTAAGCAGTCTGCAGTACTAAAAAAACCCAATAAAGAAGATTCTCCCTAATGCTGTATCATACCAGAGCCCAGCACGTGGCTGCACTGCAGACAGCATTGCCTTCCTCAGCTGCTTAATGCCTCAGTTTCTCACACAGCCCATGACACAGGATTCAATCAGCAAGCAGTTTTTCCACAACTTTGATGGGGAAGGATACTATTTATTTTATGTGAGTGACTCTTGTTTTGACAGGGAAAGTGGCCAGGGAGGCAAGGACACACACCCAGACATTTCCCCCCTGGTTTGGTAGCAATCGATACAATCACTTACATCTCCAAAAAAGCACGGCCAACTCAAAGCAATTTTCTCAGGGTGAGAGGCCAAAGAAACAACAAAATTGCCAGCATCAGAAGCCTCAATTCGCAATGAAAGGATTCCCAAGGTTGTACAGAAAGCAATGAATATCAATTCTGCTGCGATATTATTTACCTCCTAGGAGAAAACACTCTCCAGCACTCAGGCTCAAATGACTGAAACTTCACAGGAAAGAAAAATGCAAGGCAGGAAGCAAATGAGGGTAAGAGCTCTGTTCAGCAGCAATACTGTGTCACATACCTCGTTTCTCTTTAGCACCCTGCTGTGGGAAGCTTGGCAAAAATGAAGATGCTCTGGGTGCTGCTGCTGCTGAGCACCCTCCCGGGTACCCGTGCGGTGCCTTCCCTGCGCCCCTCTTGTTACAAGAGGGCCCTCAAGGACCACAGCTGCCACACCATCCCCGAGGGCAAGGAGAACCTCCGACACGTCGATGAAGGTCTGCAAGATCACTTCTGGGAAGGGAAGGGCTGTGAGGTGATCTGCTACTGCAACTTGAATGAATTGCTCTGCTGCCCAAAGTAAGATGGCACTCATCTCATGTAATCTCGTATAGTTCTTCACAACTGCCCCTTATATTTCCATCATTTTACAGTTTCCATACATGGAATAAGCTATCATTTTAAAGCAATTCCTCACTTCAGATGGTTTGAAATTATTCAAGATGTAGCCAATTTTCTGTTACTGTCAGTTTTGAGGATTTGTTTTTCAGGGGCTCACTTGCTTAGCATACTTTGTAAACCTCCCTGTCCTATTAACAGGGACTTCAGCATTTCAATCACCCAACTTTTGACTCCTTTGTTTGATCCCAACTAAGAATAACTACATCAAACATTCACAGCATTTCACAATTAAGACATTTTTGGGACCACAAAAGAAACCTATTTCATTTCTGTTCCATGGAAGACAATTGTACTGCTGTTCTTAAGTGCACACACATAAGTCAGTTGAACAAGTAATTCTGTAAAAATAGCTGTTAAAAGCAGTACAAGCAGAAAAAGCAAAGGAGGGGCAGAGGGGTTCACACATACTTGTGAAGGCAAGGCAAAGACTGAGCCCAAGAACACCAACACCTCCCTGGCTCGCTCACAGTGCTGACAAAGTTGAACAGTGACGTTCTCACTGAACTTCAGTTGTTGTTGTTGTGACATAGAAAGAACATAACTGAGTTAAATGAACACCATCAGCCCATACTGGTTTTAGGTAATAAAATGTATTAAGAGGTATTATTTCATTCAGCTTTTCAGCAACATCTTCTCTTCAGTAAATTTGGATTAGAAATAACAGCAGTTCAAAACTTACTTCAGAGGCACCAAAATGTGATGGCATTATATAGGCAAGCAAAAATGAGTTTTTTATATGTGATTCTCTTAACACTCATTTCTCAAGTCCCCTAAAATCCAATAAAGGCAACTTTTCAGTACTCTTGTAGGGGACTCAAGTTGAACCAAGCAGGGTTTGAGTAAGATTCTCATCTTTCCCTAAAACCAAATATGGTGTTCTCACCCTGAAGCACACTTTGGATCTCTAGCTTCAACCTTTGAGCAGCACACTAAAGCCTCTTCCTTTGATACAAATACAGAAGAAAATACTCCTTCCACCATCCTGAGGTACACAACACCTGCTTTGCATCTGTGCTCTTGGGACAAACTGCACTAAAACAGTATGTGTGCACATGCCAAAGTCCTTTATTTTGATAATATAACCTATTTGGTAAGTTTATTTTCTCAAAGTTAAAATAGCAGGGTGGCGTTCTGCAACCCGGTCAACCAGTGAAGGTTTGGTCATTGCTCCCACAGCAGGCTAGCAGAGGTAGAAATGCAGTATCTTCATCCAGATCTGCAGTTGCACTTGCAGTGCTGGAAGGAGATCCCAGAAACACTGTAATCCCACATACATCATGATCCATGCTAAAAAATATCCACAGCGGGAAATGCAAGTCATATAAAAGCTCAAATAAACCAGCGATCTAATTGTTTAAACATGTGATCCTATCTTTCAGGGATATTTTCTTTGGACCAAAGATATCTTTTGTGATCCCCTGCAACAGTCAGTGACTCAAGTCTGCAAGTGAAGATAACAGACATCATTCTACAATCACGTAATGATGTTTTCAAGACTAAAACAAAATTACCACCAACGAAAAAAAACCTTCCTTTCTAATCACAAGCTACTGCCTCACTTTACACTGCAAAAAGAATTTCCCTTCTATGCCTTTATGGAATATCAAATACCTAAGTTTTCTTTTCAAATCTGGTAGCTGACCTAATTTCCATAAAGCCATTTCCATGGTTTAACTGACTGTACAAGCTCTTAACGTATCCTAATATTGCATACCCCAGCAGAAAGCATAACTCTTCTTACTCAGCATAATATCTTCAGTCTGGACAAAGCAACTTCAAGCCTAAGCCTTCATGTTGTTAGGAACATGACTCTCAGAGCAACTTATGGCAGTGCAGCTTCCTTTTCCATTATTGCCATCACACTTTTAATGTAATTTTAAGCTCTAGCCACTCAATCCCTGGCACTTCTGAAGAGAGGCTCCCATGTTCTGTTTAGGCATCTTAAAATATATGCACATACAAGAGGCCTGTATTTCCATATTTGAAAGTATTTCTCTGGAATAAAACAATAGTAAAAATTGATATTAAGAGTACTAAAGCACACTTGGGTCTTAAGTCTAACTGATCACCTGCCTTGAGTATGCAATCTCTAAACTTTAAATTCCTTAATCTTAGCAGTGAACATTTAAACATATTAGAACAACAGATTCTTAATTCAAGTTTTGAAATACAGTACTCCAAAGTAAGTTAAAATGCTGGCTTTTTTAGGCTAGTCCTCTAAGGCAATAGCTACAGAAAACACAGAGATAATCATCTTCATATTTAAGAGGTATTGTGATCTATGAGATAGACACAGAGACATAAATTTTGACCATCTTTCTGTTATGTGGCAATCTGTATTGGCAGGTTTTGAGAGGTGACCACATAATTTTAAGCAGAGTCACCTGAACAAGCCAGGCTTACAGGCAGCAAGCCTGACTTGCTGCTTTACACATATAAACTCTTCAGCTATCAAGCCAGTCACATGGAAAGTGTGCAGTACTGAAGGAACTGTGCAGTCTTCTCTACTCAAAAAAATGCACTGTTCACCAAATAATCTTACACACTGGCCCAAACTGCTAGCACCAGATTACTATGCTTCCTTCATGTGTCAGTATGAAATATCACCATGACTGTTCTTCTTGTTAGTAAACCAGGGTTGGATACTGGATGAGGTGGTGATCATACACAGCCAATAATAAATGTTTCAAGTAAATTTTTTTAAACCCCTGTTTGTGTAATTATTCAAGCAGATTAATTTGGGCTTCCTACCAAATAATTAATTAATACTAAAATAAACCCCGTAACTCTGGCAACCCAGTGAAAATATCCCAAGTCACTGCTCTGTGAAAAAAAACCCTATGGTATGTGCTCTTGTGTAAAGTCCACTACAAGCTTCTAGGGTAGGTAAACTTCTCTTTGTGCCATCTAGTTTCTAAAGAATCACGTTGCATATGCCTGGCATTCACATCTTTGCAAAACAGCTGTACCAAAAAAAACTTAAGGCAGACACAAAACTGGGTACTAAAGCTGGTGGCTTTCAGTTAAATTTCTTCCAAGACTCCTGGAAAATCCACAATCCGGAATCCGAAACTTTGCACTTTCCACATGCAGCAAGATAGAGTCACTTAAGTTACTACTTTAAAACTGACTTTCCATAAAAACTTCCTTTTGTTTCTTTCCCCACTCTTCTATAGGTCCTGCCAGGCCTAGGTGAGAACCTTCAACCTTGTCACACAGTCATACACTCAGAAAAAAACTCTTTATCCTTTGGATATCCTCTCCATGACTAGGTTCCCTGGCTTTTTATGCTATTTGCATTTGAAGGTAAGAAGCTTGAATGTGTGCAAAGGACATTTAGTAAACAAATTGACAGTCCCTGTAGTGAAAGGGCCATGAAAACATATCTTCAAAGGAGCACCAATTTTAGCTGTCACTAGCTAGATATCACTGTCTTGAACTTAGGCCAGCACTGCAGAACTGATTGTGGAAATACATACAGCAGTACAAGTGAAAGAAATCATACCACTGGGAGATATTGGGAAAGCAGCCAGTTTGAGGTTAGGGTTTATCATCATTCAGTTCTATGCAAGCATCACAGGTCAAAAAAAGCAAAGGGAGGCATCTTAGTTGTAGTGATGACTGCAGAGTAGTAATTTTCAACAAAACTTGAAAGACTAACATGAAGCAGATTAGATCACAAACATACTGCTTTCTTATTTTCCTAAAATTAAGAAAAAGCTTATAAACATCTGATAAGGTTGGGAGTTGCAATGAATACTAACTGAACAACCTGAAGCCACATCATCCTTAGCTTTAAGATGAAAAAACTATTTTGCCTCAGCTTTTTATTCAGCCTATGTGCACAGCTCTGAGCAGAAAGAAATCATATTCTTTCTGCAGAAAGAAATCATATTCACTGCACAAAAAAGAAAAATACACCACACATTTAGACTGGCACAATAGTTGCAATAGAAGAAGTCATTCATAATACCATCTTCAACATCACTTTTCTAAGATAATCAATTAAAAGCCTAAGTATTGCTGGATACTATTCTCCACAAGTTACCATGAGCTTTGGGTTTATTGAGAGGGGGTTATTCCTTTTAAACAGGCCTGAGTTAATCCATGCCATGAAAAGGACACAGTGTGCCTGTTAGGAGAGGCTGCATTGACCCCACACAGGCTCGACTCTCATTCTCCAATTAAGTTCTTAGCAGTAGTCCCTGCAGACAAATGGAGAAGGGAGCAGGTAAAGGATTTCTTACTGAGTCAAAGGACTTCTCAGCACAGTAAGCTGCAGCAGTCTCTTCATCTGTACTTACAGCTTTGAAATTCGAGAGCTGCATTTTTTTCCATTTTAATACAGGAGCAGGAAGGCCTCAGTGCCTGGAAGCACGTATCTCAGCAAGAACAAATGAATAAACAAATCAGAAAATCCTCCAGTACTCGTTTCCAAAGGGGAAAGAAAGAAGTGTTACTCAGCCATTTCTGCCCAGCTAAGAACAGAACTGGCACTTAAAGCCTTTTACCTTAGGAAAAAGAACCTATTGCCAAGTCTGCTACAGTTTTTTTTTTTTAAAGGCATTGCATCGTGAGCACTTGAGGTACATTTATAAATATAGCCTTGGCACGTGTTAATTGAAAAATACTTTAATATTATTACACAGTTCATCAAAGCTTAACTACTAGGTACAAGTATCATAGAATCACAGAATATGCTGAGCCGGATGGGACCTGTCAGGATCGAGTCCAACTCATTAAAATTACAGACACACCCATTTGAGCAACAATATCAGTGATATTTATTTAAAATACTTTTGCTGAGGAAATTTGTTTCATAAGAGATGGTTTTCAAACAAATCAGCAAGGTTATGAAAAATAAAACAGACAAACTCTCTCAGGAGAAAAAGTTACAAAGAAAGCTTTTGCATATCAACAAAACCTCAGTCTTTTCATCTGCAGCCTGAGTCTCAGTCCCAACCTTTTCTGCCTAATGAATCCCACTATCCATCTTTAGATCTGGTTTGTTCTTGTCATTCTTCACTGAGTAGATGAAGTATGTTAAGGTGTCCTTCTCATTCACTGGAATTGTCCTAAAGTGGCAGCCAATTATCTATAAAGGAAGAATTCAAGGAAATTAAATAATCACTCTTACATGCAAAAACTGAAGATTCATATTTAAATGTACTACATTAAAGTTTAAAAGACTGATTAAGAAGCTTACAAAAAAGGAAATTTTTGCTCTCTTCAGAAGTCTTCAGTAGTCATAAAAAGGTAAACAGCAACTATTTTACTGATAACTGTGAACTAAATGTAGCAGATTGTATCCCTAATTTCCAAAAACTGAGAATTTTTTTTTTAAGTTTAGAATTTTTTCAGGGGAAAAGCCCCTCAAAGCTATCAGAACAATCATGGGACTACTATTACGTTTGTTTAGTTAGAGCTTGAATATAACAGGTAATGACTACAGAATATCAACAGTGACAGAACAATTATGAGAGGCTACTGCTCTCCACTCAACTTGGGAGATGGTGTCTGCATCAAATCACATACAGAAACATTTAATAAAACACAAGAATTACCAGAGAACTACCACTGAACATTCAGCTCTTCAAAACAAAGCCATTAATGAAAATTCACCATGCTATAACCATTGAAATATAACAATCTGTAAGCAGTTCTTGAATCACTTGTCATTTCAGCAGTCCTTCCCTTCATCACCAGCTTTAAAAGAAAGTTGCAAAATATTGTAACTGAATCTGTTCTCTGGCTCTTTGCCAGACTGGTAGATTAAAAGGATGAAGTGAAAAACATGGGACTGCTCACTTAAGCACCACAGGATATAAGAATAAATGTTCAGCATAACTAAAAAGTTAAGAAGTTTTCTAAACTCTACCCCAAAAGCATTCACAGAGAAGCAGTTTGACACAGTAATTTGAAGTGAACTCTCAATAACAGCTAGAGCAGTGTCTATGGTATGTTAGGACAGATTACAAGGAGTCAAATGCACTGTATATTAAAGAAGTTCTGGGGCTATGGCTCACAAATACCTGCAGGTCAGTCAAATCAAGCATGTGGCAGAACAGCTTTGCCCATGCACACCATGCAGCACTGGAATAACCAAGTGCAAGTATCATATGAGATATACCTAAAGCAGACCCTGTAAAACACCAGTTGTGCAGAACAAAAACTGCCTGTGCTTTTTCAATTCACAGTCCTCCTAATTCAAGAGCTAACCTACATATAAGAAAATGGAAGACTGATTTTGCATTCTTACACTTAGTGGCAGCAGAACTACTCTTTTACAGTTCAGCCTTGAGATCACCCATACCTTTAAGAGCCTTGTTTTTAATCCACACAGATTAAGGAGAGATGAAAACACTGTCTGCACTTAAATACAGCTGAATGTATCACTGCACAAAAAAGAAAAATCAGTAGCTATACCTTCCTGTTAAGATCACCAGCTCTTCCACTTATTTACATCAATATGCTGTGACTGCACCTTTGCAGCACTAAAGAATTCCTTTAAAATTGCACTCGTGTGAAGCAAAGATGCTAACATACAGCTGTACTTACATGCAGCTTCAGCACTTTTGGAAACGGTAAATTTCATGTAATTCCAGTTTTCTGGCAGCAGGTTCCAGTGGTTTTAACAGAATTAATTATCAATAGAAGCATGTTTTTTCAGGTTTCTGTACTTTACATGTACAGAAACCTACATTTGCAGTAACTAGCTTTTTAAAGCAAAGTCTGAACCTCACCAGAACTTCACTGACGGCTCTCAGTTTCTAGTTCTTTTCAGCAGGACATTTCAGATGAAACTGTGATTGATGCACAGACAGAATAAATCTGTGATTCTATGATATTCAGGGGCATGAAGATCACCTTACTGCTCCAGCTCAACACTGTGTTTACAAGCAGCATGCACTCCCTTTTGGGAGCTAAGAGTCCCTCCTCTGGAAAGAGCTTTTACTTTTGATTTACTTGGCTCAGGAGCTGTGGCCAATGAAGGAAGCTAGATAAGCAGCTCCCTTTTGTTCTCCTAAAATCCAGATTATATAGGCACTTTATGCAAGGATCACAGTGTATAGAAAACCACATGCCACAGCAAGTTGCATTTTCTATTATGGGAAACACTCATACATACTTCAACAAGCTGTGCTTTGTTAAGTCCCGGTCTGGTCTGTAGCTTGAAGTGTCTTTTGTACCTTCGAAGTGTGTTTACTTGTAACTGATATAAATCAACCTAGAAGAAAAGAGGGGGAAGGGGAAGAAAACAATCAAATATAACTGAAAAAAAAAAAAATCAGTCATTAATAGTTCGCCTCGCAAAAACATTTTGGAAACTCACAGATATGCAAGTGTAAACAGTCAGCTCAGCAGATGTCATTTTGACAAAAAACAAACCTTCCAGCAAAAAGGAAAATAGCCCAGCTCAGTTTAAGAGTGTTTTGCTGTTACTGAGCATGCCTGTACCTCCCTGAAGCTGTGGACATTATTTTGATTTCACTATTGTACTTGCATCCATTCTGGATTTTTTGGTTTGCTTCCCAGTTCCAGCACGATAACACCAAGCCCAGTAGCAACTTTCATACAAAAAGATGCTGGACCAAAGGAGGCCCCTATACTGATTACAGATTCAGCCATTCAATCTTATGTAGATTACATACAAGACACCATGCACCATGAAAGACATCTGCACCATGAAAGAGCACATATTAGAATCAGGACAGAGTCTAGAGCACAAGCATTCTTGGCTTGAGGTGAGAAAAAAACAACTGCTCTTGCTTTCCAAATGCATCCCTGCTACACAAGCAATATGCAGGAGTGATGGGTATAAATGTCCAAAATTCTGTCTCAATGTCAGTCAACACTTGAGAGAATTACACAAAGTCCTCTCAGGGATACAAATACACAGCCTTAATCCAGTACTCTGTCAGTTCTGAATCCTATGTACTCTGATCAGTCACTTCTCCCAGCAACAGCTTACCCTTCCCATCCTCCCTGACAACCTAAGAGAGCTTAATCAGATGACTGAGTGGGAGAGCAAGCTCAGAAAGCAGGCTGAATGAGAAATTCTGTTAGGTCAGTTGCAATTACAATAGTATTCTCCAAATTCACTGCATTACAAATTGATGAAGGCATTCACTTTTGCTTTAAATTGATTTAACAGCCTCACTGCAGAACACCTAAAACAGCAGTGCTACTGCACACTTGGCAACCTGGCCAGACCTGCATGATAAAGGATGGTATCTTTTGCTGTTTCTAAAGTTTACATGGCATTAAATTACACTTCCCAAGTCACAGTGGGGAAGCCACCCTTGAAGCATCATGCAAAGGAGGAGCAGCAGCTTTTCACCAAGCCCCAGAAGCTCCTAGTACTGCAGGAGCATTTTTTCCTCCTGTAGGAATATTTCCAACCAGTAAAGATGGTCATGACTGAGATGGAGCAGGAGAGCCTTACAACTCTTCAGAAGAATGATACTTCTTTCCATAGCAAACTGGGTAATAATTGAAAATAAAGGTGGTCAAGGGCAAACAAGTATCTAAGGCATACAGGAACTACAAGGAATGAACATACTGCCCTTGTCCAAACAACCAGCTGACACTCCTCAAAAACAGTTCCCAGTTTTCTTTTTTGTAATAATAGTGTTGAGAGGAAAAAAAGCTTGTTTTCTTGTTCTGGAGATATCCATCAGTTGTGAAATGTTTTATAATTCTGGCATAAGAAAACAAAACTGGCTTCCAGCAGAGCTGCAATTACACAGAGTCAGAGAGCTACCTGAAGTCACTCACAGCACTAGCTTTAGACAGAACTTTCCAAGAAACAATCCCAGATATTTAACAGACACCACCACTCAGCATCAAACTACTTGCAATCTCCTAAAATCATCTTAGCCAGAGCCTTCAGACTGGAGCCTCATGCCTAAAGGCACAGATTCCTGCACAAAGTTTCCTGCTTACTTGCTGTTATCTGCAGATGCTGACCATAAGGATGCCATTAAATTAACACTTACAGAGCAATTTCTGAAGAATGTTTTAACAATCCCTCTCAGAAGGGACCACGTAGGCATAACAGCCTCTGCTCAAAATTAACACACTGTGGAGCACCTGCTAAGCAACGTTGTAGCAAAAATAACCCAGAGCACGTGTAAGAAAAAGAGAGCCTTATGTTCAAAACCGACCCATTACACTTGGAAAAAGGTTGAACGCTTTAGTTCCCTTATTTTAATGGGTCAGATTTCACTGGTGTGCAGTGGAGAAAACAGGTTGAAAAGACACTGTATTTCTCTACTCCACTCCTTCACAGCAGAGCTCCCCAAATGGCTCTGTCCCTCACAGTGGAGCAGAAACTTCATTAAACTCTCAGTCTTTAAAGTGACTAGGGCAATGGAGTAACTGCCAACAATCATCTGCAATACATTTAGCACAAAAAGGACAGGACAGAGAAGCATTTATATCCCAAGCACTATGTGCAATTCCCTTCAGGTTGTCAGCTCCTGCAAAACATAAGAGTTCGATAGTATGTGGCAAAGCACTAAGGAGGAGGAAGCTGAAAACAGTAAATTTCTGAGAGAACCATCAGACACATAAAAGAAGAGACTCTTGTTCATTGTACTCTGCACCATTTAATCAGAAAACATGCCACAAAACTCAGTTAAGTTCTGTTACATTAAGAACAGTGCGAATCAAGAATCTTCCCTTTCCCACATGTAAAGTAAGCTGTAAAAGTGGGAGTGAGGTGTTGGTGCAGACTCGGTGTCATAAAGAAGCTTAACACAGTAACTCGAAAAAAACCCAAACAACTCTTTAGCTACCTCTGGAGTGTCGATGTCTTGCACTGGTGAGTCACCATCATCATCGCTGCCTTTCCTCTTTCTTCTATTTCTCACACTCTGAATTAAATTTTTGTGGAAGTCACAAATGTACAGATGTCTTGCCTGGAAGAATAAAACGGCATCTTTCAATCAAACCCATGTAGCGCATCTGCCACACTAGAGTGCACGCAGACAAGACAACCCTGAAGCACTCACAGCCACATTAACCGGGTTGAGGAAGCTTTTCTACTGGCTTCTCCTAAATGGAGAGCGCGCTGCGCTGCAGCTCCCTGCCACCGGCTGGGCCCCGAGCTCGCTGAACTGCTGCCCTCGGCCGATGCAGCAGTGCCGGGCTGTGGAGCCACGCAGCACACAGAGCACACACAGAGCACACACAGAGCCCTCCCTCCTTCCCTCCCTCCGGCCGCGCATCGCGCCGCGGGGGCCGGGCAGCACGCACACAAAAAACAAGCTTTCAGCTTTCTCCGCAGGGCTAAGAGACGGCTCTCACCTCCCCAGCTATATCCTCCCCTCCTTGTTTTACTTCCGCTACCCGGCGCGGTCACGCAACACACTTATTTTTACTTTCTTTCTTTTTAACAACTTTCCCTTTCGTGGGGATCTGCACGCTTCGGGAGATCTGGGCGCGTACCAGCCCGGGATGCCCAGGTCCGCGCGCTTTCGGGGCAAATGAGAGCACGGGGCAGCGCTAGGCAGGGCTGCAGAGCCGGCCCGGGGTCTCTCGGGGCGCACGCAGCCCCGGCCCGGGGCGCTCCCGCGGGCAGCCCCACGCCGTAGCCGCCTTCCCCTCCCGCGGCACCCGGCGAGGGCGGGCGCTCTCCCGGCTCCCAGGCAACCCTTCCCGCTGGAAGGCGGCCGGCCCCCGCCCTGCCCCGAGCCGCGCAGCGCGGGCCCCGATGGCTGCCGAGCGGAAGATAAAGCGGCACGGAGACGTGCGGCGCTGCAACACGAGGCGGGGCGGCGAGCGCGGCCCTCGCCAGCACCAAGACAAACTAGCGCGCCGGGAGCCATGCAGGCTCCGCTCCGCGCCGGCCAGCGGCGGCGCTTCCCGGCCACGCTTACCCCGCTCCGGCTACAGGGGGGCACAGGCAGTGGGTGCCCGGGTTCGTGTGGCGAGAGGGGACCCCAGGAGCAGGCTGGAAAGGCGGGCGCTGCCCCCCGCCCGGAGGGACGCTCAGCCAGCGCTCCTGCCGTGCCAGCCAAACTCGGCCGTGCTACGGAAAAGAGGTGGAAAGGGGGAACGAACACTTCCCCGACGCCAAACACCCCTCCTTCCCCACTAAAGTTGATTAAAAGTCCCCCAGCCAAGTAAGACACAGACGCAGCGACCTACCGGCCGCTTTTGTCCGCCCGCCCCGCCGGCTGCCCTGGCGCGTCCTCCCCTCGCGGACTTACGCTCTTGTCCAGCTCGATCTTCACCTTCTTCTGCGAAATGCTCTTCTGGATGCGCTTGCTGAAGCTGGCGTTGCCGGCGGCGCGGCCGCATCGCTCCCCCTCCTCCCTGAGGCAGCACAGCTGCCCGGCCCCGGGGCCGCCCGCGCACCCACCGCCCGCCGAGCCCG